>NC_138550.1:112490017-112705017 GCF_964273705.1 Natrix helvetica
AACAGCGTACTCCATAGATCTGAATTGCATCATAATAATCTCCTTATCCATCCTCTGCATATTCCCCTCCATTTCAACAAATTTCAAATCTGTTTCCTTCGTTTTAGTTTCCAAATCCAAAGCCAGATGATCAACTTTGCTGTCCACCTTAAGAATAACTTCTGACAGACCTGTGGCTAAAGTGTGTAATTTTTTGTCAAGCTGATCATGTTTTTTAATGGTATCCTGAACCATTTCTTTAACCTCCTTAATTTCTTTGCGTAAAAAAGCATTTTCTTCCCTTATGAAGTCCTTGAAATCCTGATAATTTATTGTGGCAGCTGGTGAAGCTTTTTGTTCCGTTGCCATAATTAATAATTCTTACAGCCGCCTCTAGCTGTCACCATTCAATTAACTTTCATTTTCCTTAGGTATTCAGCTGTAAATTAATACTTGCAAATGTTTCTTTCTAAGTTGCTCGAAATTAAAACTTTGACATTTAAGTAGTTCAGGTTATGTAAACTGGCTTAAAGATTGTTAATAGTTAGGGTTGTTTCAACCGTTCCACCTTTACTGCCCCGGCTATCAGCAAGTAATTAGCTTTCGTTTTCTGTAGGTTTTCAGCTATAAATCAATGCCATTTTGAATCCTTTGTTCTAAGCCCACGCCTCTCAAACTCAGCAGTAGCGTTCTTTTTAAAGGGATTTTTTCCCCCCCAATTAAGACTTAAAATACTTGCAAAAGTCTTGCTTCCTTCTTGGGATGTTGAGATGTTAAGGCTGTTCCCGGCGACTGGTTCTGCTAATTAGCAGAGGTTATCAAAAAGGCAGGAGAAAACAACAACTGCGAAGGGGGGCAAACCTCGTCGGACTCCGGAGGCTATAAATCCTCCTGGAGGGTACACGAGGGCTCAA
This sequence comes from Natrix helvetica, assembly GCF_964273705.1. Classification (NCBI taxonomy): domain Eukaryota; kingdom Metazoa; phylum Chordata; class Lepidosauria; order Squamata; family Natricidae; genus Natrix; species Natrix helvetica. Next base: position 112,490,911 of record NC_138550.1, read on the forward strand.
CCCAGCAGCTGAATCTCTCCCTCATAAATTCCAAGAATTTAAGAGTGTCCGAGGTGTTAAAGATCGTAAAAAAACACCTCTAACTGCCTCTTGATCTGACAGGCTCAAAAAAAGCCTGCCATCGGCACAAGGAACAACCCGGAAGCACCCATCCCTCATTGACTTTACTTGTCGGAGTCCCTGGGAAGATTGCAAAGTGCAATCACATGACCCCTGAATGATGCAACCTTCGTAAATATAGGTGAGTTGCCAAGCACCCAAATGTAGATTGTGTGATCTTGGAGACACTGCAATGCTCATAAGTCCAAGGACCTACGTTGTAAGTAGCTATACCCAACCCTGTCATAACTTCAAACAGTCATTAAACAAACGGTGACAAGTCAAGGACTATTTGTATGTTTCTTTTGGGATGTCTGATATACTGAAGAGATAGCATCTATAAATACATACATACATACATACATACATACATACATACATACATACATACATACTCCAAGCTCACAATGAAAAATAAATTCTCTAAGATAGCCATAGCCTATTGCTGCTTCAATGCACCCCATTTTTGACTTCTGCATTCTGTTTTCAGCCTCCGCACGCCCCATTTTCGCCCTCTGTGCACCAATTTTCCACCTGTTCCAGGCAGCGGGAATTGGAATGGGTGGAAAATGGGGTACAAGGAGGCAGCAATAGGCAATGGCAATCCCTGCAGCCTAAAACAGCTGATCATTGGGAGGCCAATCCAACTGACAACCAGCTGCTTGTGCTAATCAGGTTGTGCTGAAGCTGAAACAGGCTGTTTGCTGTTTGCTGCAAGGAGGCAAATTGCTAGGAGGTAGAGGCCAAAGGGTGGGGTCTGGCCGGTGGGCAGGGCTAGATTCAGTGTATAAGATGCACCCAAATTTTCAACCTCTTTCAGGGGGGAAAAGTGCATTTTATACTCCAAAAAATATTCTAATTTTCCTTCCTATTGTATGTGTAAAATAAGGAATTCTTCCTCAGCCCTCTTTCAACTTCATTAGTGACTAGATTTCCCCATGACTTCAGTCTGACAAAGTCATCACCCCCATATTTTGTCATGAAAATTTGATGTTCTTGCTCGGCAACTAGAGGAAGGCCTAGAGGTCTCAGCATCTGGCACCCAAACATATATAAATGTTTTAGTTATGGTTATGCAGTTGATTAGAAATGACAGGTGTGTCAGTTATACAGCTATGGATATTAGATTTCTGAGTTTGGAAGTCTATTAATAATAAAAGGGCTTCTCTTGCATAAGAGAGCCATCAGCGAAAGAAAGAAAAGCCAAGGAAGGTCACTGCGACATTCATAGGGATTAGAAATTGACATCTGTTCATATCCAGCATACTTGTCATGCTTTGATTAAATTAACACCCTTGCTTTTAAAAGGGACATACCCAGTAAAATACAAATTATTTGAGATAAAGTTATATGACTTAGAACAGTGATGGCATACCTTTTTTGGCTTGCGTGTCAAAAGCGGGGGGAGTGCAGGGGGGTCGTGCATGGGCACGCCACAACATAATGCTATGTGCACGACCAGAGCATGCATGCATGCATGACCAGCACTCCCCCATTTTTGGCATGCATTTTTCACCCTCCCCAGGCTCCAGAGGCTTTATAGGAGATTGAGGAGGGCAAAAACAGCCTCTCCCGCCCCTCCAGAAGCCTTTTGGAGACTTCAGGAGCTTCCCTGAACCCTCCAGAGTGTGAAAAACAGGCCCTATGGGCAAATTGGAAGTTCAGGAATTGACTTTCGGTTTGCTCATAGGGCTAGTTTTAGACCTCTGGAGCCTTCAGGGGCCTTCAGGAGGCTTCCCTGAAGGCTCCGGGGGGCAAAAAACAACCCTACGAGCAAACTGGAAGTGACTTCTGGTTTGTCCCTAGGGCTATTTTTCATTCTCCGGAGCCTTTAGGGGCCTTCAGAAAGCTTCCCTGAAGGCTCTGGAGAGCTAAAACTGGCCCTACGAGCAAACCAGAAGTTGTTTCTGGTTTGCTCTTAGGGTGGTTTTTTGCCCGCCCCCACGAGCCTTCAGGGAAGCCTCCTGAAGGCTCCTGAACGCTCCGGAGGGCTAAAACCAGAAATACATTCCTGAACTTCTGGTTTGCCCATAGGGCCCATTTTTCGCACTCCGGAGGTTTCAAGGAAGCCTCCAGAGAGCGAAAAATGGCCTCAAAAGAAGGCAGTCAGCTGACAGGGCAACATCTCATGTGCCCTGACAAATGGCTCCGTGTGCCACCTGTGGCACACGTGCCATAGGTTCACCATCACGGCCTTAGACTATTTTATTTTTTGGCCTGTAGGCCATAAAGGTTTGCTCTTATTAACTTTCACCGCGTTACCAAAATGGATGTGGCGGCTCAGTGACTAACATGCTGAGCTTGTCAATCAGAAAGGTCGGCAGTTTGGCAGTTTGAATCCCTAGTGCCACGTAATAGAGCAAGCTCCCGTTATTCGTTCCAGCTTCTGCCAACCTAACAGTTTGAAAGCATGTAAAAATGCAAGTAAAAAAATAGGAAGCACCTTTTCTGGGAAGGTAACAATGTTCCATGCACCTTTGGCGTTTAGTCATGGCAGCCACATGACCACAGAAAACATCTTTTGACAGTGCTGGTTCTTCAGCTTTGAAACAGATGAGCACCCCCACCCCCGAGTCAAGAATGACTAGCACATATGCGCAAGGCAGTGGTGAAAGTCAATTTTTTTTTACTACCGGTTCTGTGGGCATGGTTTGGTGGGTGTGGTGTGGCTTGGTGGGTGTAGCAGGGGAAGGATACTGCAAAATCTCCATTCCACCTCACTCTGGGGCCAGCCAGAGGTGGCATTTACTGGTTCTCCGAACTACTCAACATTTCTCCTACCCGTTTTCCAGAACCTGTCAGAACTTGCTGGATTTCACTCCTGGTGCAAAGGGAAACTTTACCTTTACCTTGTTACCTTACAAATTCAAGTCACAGATGTCTTTTCTTCCCATGAGGGGAATATGCCAAGGGCTATTGAAATATTACTGAATTTGGTTTTTTTAAAACCTAAACACCCATCATTGCTCCTTCTGTCAGAAAATGAGCCAGGTAAAGAATGTTTTGCTTCTTGCTGAAGATTTTTGTTGAAGACTATTTGCTGCCTATCAGATCACTGTTCTTCATTTTCTTCAACACTGACATACCCCAAGGAACCATTTTTTCCCTGCTATACAGGTATTCATACAGGTTATACAGATGCTTGAGGAATTTGACCATGCCAATTCCCCACTGAAACTGACTTGATCTGCCTATCAGGATTAAAATATGTGCCAGAACGTTCATTTTTTTCAACATCCCAAAGTTTTGGCAATTTTTGCCTTATACATTTGCATATTAGCATTTATATTATATTTCTCATGCGGCTTTTAAAAATGAATGGATGGATTGTTCAATTTTTTATTTGCTAGATTTCCTTGAGACAGGCAGAAGGGTGTATGATGGGAACATATGGTTGTGAAAAAGGTTCAGTGGGAGAAAATGATCCAAAGCCAATCAGTGTGAGCACCTTTGCTGAATGCAGACTAGAAATAAGGTCTAAGAAAATTCTAAGAAAAACACTATATTACATAAATGTGAAATAGTCCAGACTTTACTGTTAAGATTCTATTTTATAATAATAATAATAATAATAATAATAATAATAATAATAATAATAATAATAATAATAATAATAATAATAATAAACAACTTTAATTTATAAACCGCACCCTTTCCTAAACAGGACTCGGGGCGGTGTACAGTCATATTAAAACAGTATAAATACAAAATATAGAAATACTTAAATATACAAATAGGTAAACGGAGGAGGTAGGATATGGACTGTACAATATTTAAATTAAAATACAAATAAACATTAAAATTACCCTTAAAAACTACCCAATAAGATGTTTGCCAGGAGGTTATATCCATTGGTTTATGAACTGGTATCAATATCACTCAGCATCTTGTTATGCCTAAAAGAACAATTGTCTGGCAAGTCAGGCGTGTGTGTGGATCTTTATGTGTTTTCTTGATACAAATTTTGTCACACAGATTTCATACACAGTTTGTATTCATGAATTGGACATGCTAGCTTACCTCCTATGTAATATTCCTAGTCAGCTAATATTTACATTAAGAGAGTGGCTGTGCAAGCATCTATACAAGCACAGTAGACAAGAAAAGTGTAAGCACAGTCTCAACACTGCCGTGATTTAAAAGCACATCTTTGGGTGTGTTTAGCATCTGTCTTTCTAATGGGTTGTTTTAATTGGTTCTGAGTTGACTTCTACTTGGTATTAAATTGGCTTTGGGATTATTGTAAATCTGCTTGGGAATACCAGTGATAAGAAGTGGTATTGTGGCAGCAGGTAAATAACCCCCTCATTTAAAGGGTATAGGAGCCCCTAGACTCCTTAATAAAACTCCTTGATAAAAGCATGGATTAAGTCTGCATATTAAAAAGACTTCTGTAGCTGGCATAAGAAATTACACATCTTAGTGACACATAGCTTAAGAAACGCTTTATGGAAGGGCACAGAGAAAAACAGATGTGGTAAGATAAGAAATAGGGAAGTGGCATTTAGCATTGTACTCACCTTTATGTAGAGATCGCCTAGGCTAACACATTATTTCTGTTTTTCTGTTTTTCTGTATAATGTTAGCATTTTCAACTTCTCTTTTCTGGCAAGTCAACAAATTCACTTCTGTTTTTGTTAAATGTCAAGGAGCATATTTGTAACATTTTACTGTAAAGGTTGTGATGATGATGAATCTAGAATATACCTCCCCTTGACCGAATGTACCTCCCCTTGACCTTCCTTTTTCCCTTTGGACAAACACGCCTATGGAACCCCCAGAACGTCTGAAGGGGTATTAAAGTTCTGTTCTGGCCTACCCAGGACAGTTCAGACTTTGCAGTGTTAAACGCTCTGAACTCTGATGCATCATTAAAAAACCTGTTTCTCTTTTACCTTGTGGTCTCGCGTCCTATGTTTGGCTGACTGAGGTTTCCTGTCACAGTCTGCCGCAACATTTCTGGCGACTCCAAGCCGGGACTGTGAGGGGTTTTTGGGACCCTCTGGTGTGTCGGCCCCGGTGCCGCTCGCCCGGCTGCTCCTAGGGACTTCCCCCTGGCGCCAACGGACCTTTGTTCCGAGGGGCTTTCCAGAGGACTGGGGGGCCGCGGCACCTGCGGCTGACGACTCCAAGAACCACGTGAAAAGGACCAGAGACCAGGAGCTCACAGACGCCGGCCGGCTGGGACAAGGGGATTCAGACAGGCAAGTATTGCGGGACCCCTCTCCCCTGAAGTTGACCCGGACTCGTTAGAGAGCCGGACCAGAACCCCGGATTCCTTAGTGAACCGGAGGCGCGGGCTGATCCCCCGACGCTAACTGAACAGGTACCTCTGGGTGGATTGTCTAAGCATAAGTGTTTTCTGAGGCTATTGCGGTTCCCTACGGTGACCCTGTTGATCGGGCACCCTGGGCCAGTAGCAGGTGCGTGAGCGTCCGCAGTTCCCTACGGTGACCCTGGTGATCGGGCTCCCTGGGTCGGACGATTGTTTGTGTGTGTGTAAAGGTGTTACGTTCGCAGTTCCCATTGGTGGCCGTGGTGAACCGGGACCGTGGGTCGGACGTGTGAGTGAAAGTGATTTGTTTTGTCTGGGGCCCCGGGAGGACCATGGGTGGCAGTGAAAGTACACCCCAGACCCCCCTCCAATGTATGTTAGACCATTTTAAGGCTGAATTTATGTCTCAGGACTATGGCATCAGGTGGAGTAGGCACAAACTCAGGGTATTTTGCACTTCTGAATGGCCCACTTTTGGCTTTGATTGGCCAGCCACAGGCACATTTGATCCCCAAATTACTCTAAAAGTCCATCAGCTGGTGTTTCACCCCGAATTAGGCCACCCTGACCAGGCTCCTTACATAGATGTGTGGTATTTCCTGGTGCGAAGACCCCCTCCCTGGATGAAAAAATGTCAAGCCAAAGCAGTCAACGTTATGCTGTCTCGTACACTGACGCTGAAACGCCTGAAAATAAAAGTGGTTCCTCCCATAGTGGCCAGTGCTCCAGAAGAAGTGCCCCATCCCCCACCTTATGAAGTCTCTCAGGTGGAGGCACCTCGATTGGCTGTGGCCAGGCCACCCCCGGTGCCTGCGTTAGTGCCCCAAGTGCACCATTCAGGTGCCCGTCCACGCAGCATAAGCTCAAGCGGAACTTCGGGGGTTACATGGATGGAAGAAAGGCTGGATGACCTAGCCCCCCTACTCTCAGCCACCAGCTCTTTCAAAGGCTCCCAGGATCTGGCTCCCTCTGAAAGACCAATATCCCCAGAAGCAAAAGAAGAAGAAGAGGGGGAAGGGATGGAAGCAAGTGGAGGCATACCCATGAGGGAAAGTCAGGATCCCCCCATTTCTACCCGTACCAGGGCAAGAAAAACTGAAACAGCCCTTACGGCCCCCTTGAGAAGGGTGGATCAACTCTTAGTGGATCGAGAGGATCCTACCAAAGTGCTGACCAGCCCTCTGTTTCAGCACGTTCCTTTTTCTACATCAGACCTCCTTAATTGGAAGCTCCATTATGGACCCTTTAGTGAAAAGCCAAATGATGTAGCTGATCTGTTTAAAACTATCATGGACACCCACAACCCAAACTGGAGGGATCTCCAACAACTGCTTGCCACTTTGTTCAACCCAGAAGAAAGGGAAAAGATTCGAATAGCAATTGGCCAGATTTTAAAGCCTGATGTCCCTGCTCAGACCACTTTGGCCCAGTTTATTGAGAGACGTTTTCCATCTCAGGATCCCCATTGGGACCCTTATGAGCCCCGCCAGATGGCTGAATTGCGTCAACTCCAGCAGCTAATTGTCAGGGCCATCCGAATGGCTGGAAAACCAACTACCAACATGTCAAAGCCCTCCCTCGTTCATCAGGAACCAAATGAAAGCCCCGAGGCATTCTATACCAGACTCATTGATGCCTACCAAATGTATACTCCCATAGACCCCACTTCGCCTGAAAATGCTCGCATGTTGGCTATGGCTTACATTTCCCAAAGCGCCTCAGACATCCGTCGGAAGCTTCAAAAGCTAGAAGGTGCCTTGGGCAAGCCCATGAGTGAGCTAGTGGAAGTGGCCCGCAAGGTGTTTGTCAACAGAGAAGCTGTGGAGGAGAGGAAGAAAGAGTCCAAAATGCAACGTAAAGCTGAACTTCTGGCAGCTGCCTTCATGACGCTGCCACCAGGAGAGGGAAGAATGAGAGGAAGGGAGAGTGGAGGGCCCTTGGGACGCAATCAATGTGCTTACTGTCATCAATATGGACACTGGAGGGAGGAGTGCCCCCAAAAGGCTAGGGACGGCGCAGAGGGGCCAGCAAGAGGATCTGGACGACCCAGACCACCCAGAGACCCTCGTCTCCGCCCCACTAACCGGGGGCGCGGAGGCAGAAGAGGCTTCTTTCCCCCTGCCCCCCTTATGCAGTTGGGCCACTTAGAAGAGGAAGATTGAAACCGACCGGGTTCCAGCAGCCTCCCTGAACCTATGGTCCGTATTAAAATTGGGGGCACAGAAATTCCCTTCCTTGTTGACACAGGGGCTACCCGCTCCGTGCTTACCAAACCCTTGGGCCCCCTCTCTAATCAATCTATCAACATCCAAGGGGCCACAGGTGGCCCTCAGAAGCGTTCACTCCTACAGCCCCTGCTTTGTAAAACGGGAGGAAAGTCCATTCTTCATCAATTTGTGTATTTGCCCGAATGCCCACTCCCCTTGTTGGGCCGAGACTTACTTTGCAAACTACGTGCTCAGATCTTCTTTACTGAAGATGGGGAGATGGATCTTAAATATGGGCGGGTGAATTTGGAAGTGCCCCGGGAGGAGGCTTGGAGAATTATGACCATCATGCAAGTACCAGGAGAAAAGTGGCGTGAATTCAAGGTCCCCGAATTATGGGCAGAGGACAATCCCCCCGGCTTTGCAGCCCATCACCCACCTATCATAGTGGAAGAGCTCCCCTTTAAAAACCCTGTCAGGATTCGTCAAAGACCCTACCCCAGACCCATAGTGGCAGCCATCCAAGAAGTCATTGATCTGTATTTGGACAACCATATTCTGGTTCCTACTGATTCCAAATGGAACACCCCGATTCTGCCTATCCCTAAGGGTGAGGGTCGCTTTCGCATGGTGCAAGATTTACGCCCCGTCAACCTAGCTACAGTTACCATACATCCGACTGTTCCAAACCCATATGTACTGTTGGGCCTGATTCCTCCAACTGCTAAGTGGTTTTCCGTCATTGATCTGAAAGATGCCTTCTTTTCCATCCCCATACATCGCAAGAGTAGACACTTGTTTGCCTTTGAGTGGGAAAGCCCTGTCACGGGTCGCAAGCAACAGTACACCTGGACTCGTCTCCCACAAGGTTTTAAGAACTCCCCCACTCTGTTTGGAGAAGCCCTGGCAAAAGACCTTGAGTCATTACAAATCCCTCGGCCTGATGTATTGCTTCAGTATGTAGACGACTTGTTAGTCACCGGACACAACCAGGAGCACTGTCACAAAAACACATCAGCTCTGTTGAATTTGTTAATGGAGAGGGGATACAAGGCTTCTAGGAAGAAGGCTCAGTTAGTCCAGACAGAGGTCAGATATTTGGGCTATGATATACAACAAGGCCAAAGGGCATTGGGGCATGAACGGAAAGAGGCTATTTGCCAATTACCAATCCCCAAGAATCGCAAGGAGCTGAGAGGCTTTCTGGGGGCAGCAGGCTTCTGTCGTATTTGGATCCCTAATTTTGCCCTATTAGCTAAGTCATTGTACGATGCCACAAGGGGACATGAAAAAGAACCTATGCAATGGGGAAAAGAGGAACAAGCCAGCTTCTTGCAGCTTAAGCAAGCTCTTACCCAAGCACCCAGCTTGGGCCTTCCGGATTTAGACAAGCCTTTTCATTTGTTTGTGGACACAAAACAGAACATGGCTGTGGGAGTGTTAACTCAGAAATTTGGTACCTGGCATCGTCCTGTGGCCTATCTGTCCAAACAGTTGGACCCTGTAGCAAAAGGATGGCCTGCTTGCCTTAAAGCTGTTGCTGGCACGGCCCTCCTTACCCACGAGGCTAATAAATTGACTTTTGGCCAGGACCTGAATATATACACCCCACATGCCCTTAAGGCTGTCTTGGACCGAAAAGGCCATCAATGGCTCACAAATCCACGGATGCTCAAATACCAAGGCCTGATTACTCACAATCCTGCTGTTACATTGATCCAATCCCACGCCCTCAACCCAGCTACTCTTTTACCTGAACCTGATGCCCAAACCACCCATGATTGTTTACAAACCATTGCTGAGACCTATGCCAGTCGCCCCGACTTGAAGGATGAGCCCCTCCTTCGCCCCGATGCTTCTCTGTACACAGATGGCACCAGTTTTCTCCATGAGGGAACCCGCAAGGCTGCCTATGCAATTGTCACTCTCGAGGAGGTATGGGAAGCAGAGCCCCTTCCCTCAGGCACCAGCGCTCAATTGGCTGAGCTACATGCTCTCACACGGGCTCTGGAATTGGCTCAAGGCCTCCGAGTCAACATTTACACAGACTCCAAATATGCCTTCCTCACTGTACAGGTCCATGGGGCCCTTTACAAAGAAAGGGGGCTTATCACGGCAGGAGGAAAAGATATTAAATATGGCCCACAGATTCTGAGGTTATTGGACAGTGTCTGGGCACCTAAGGAAGTGGCCGTTATGCATGTAAGGGGACATCAGAAAGGCACCACGGACACTGAGCGAGGCAACAATAAAGCTGACCACACGGCCCGTGCCGCTGCTCTCCGCCCTCTGAACTTACAAGCTACATGCCTTACCTTGTGGACCCCAGACTCATCCCATCCACCTTCATATTCGAACCAAGAAATCCAACAGGCCATAGCCATAGGAGCCCATCTTCAGGAAGGATGGTGGGTCTTACCTGACAACAGAGTTTTTGTTCCTCAACATTTGGCATGGGAAGCAGTTACCTCCCTTCATAGGAACCTACATCTGGGGAAGACTGCCCTACAAAATGCTTTGGCCAGAGAAGTTTACATTGAGCACCTTCCTAGTATGGCAGCTAGTGTGTGTGCCAGATGTCAAATTTGTGCTGCCAACAATCCTCGACAAGGTCCTTCTCTTCCCCAGGGACACCAACCAAGGGGATCCTATCCTTTTGACTCCTTAATGATTGACTTTACAGACATGCCTAGGTCAGGTCCATACAATGCCATGTTAGTCTTAGCATGCACTTATACTGGCTGGCCTGAATGTGTCCCCACTAGGACGAAGAAGGCCTTCGAGGTGACACGCGCCCTCATGTGTCTTATAATCCCTCGTTATGGCCTCCCGTCTCGTATTTCTTCTGACAATGGCCCGGAATTTATTCATAAGGCCACGCAACAGGTGGCTTCTATCTTAGGGATCACCTGGAAGCTGCATTCGTCGTTCCATGCTGAATCTGGCGGTTTTATCGAAAGACGGAACCGCACTATTAAGGACAAGGTCGCTAAAATTTGCCAAGAAACCCACCTTAAGTGGCCAGATGCCCTGCCTATGGCTCTCTTGGTGGTTCGCTGTGCTCCAAGCAAGGGTCTTGGTCTCTCGCCCTTCGAGCTGTTGTATGGGCGGGTCCCCAACCTCTTGGCCCCTAATTTGCACCCGACCGCTCAGATAGCTGACTCCATTAAAATTAAACAATTGCAAGCCCTGAATGCCATAGTCCTCCAATTGCAAAAATATGTATTGACCTGTCGGCCACATGTTGTTACCACTCCGGTCCACTTCTTCCACCCTGGCCAGGAGGTCTGGGTCAAGGACTGGAAAAAGGAACCATTGGGCCCCAAGTGGAAAGGACCATATACTGTTGTCATATGTTCTCCCCTTGCTGTTAAGGTTGCTGAAATCAAGTCGTGGATCCATTGGTCGCGAGTTAAGTTGGCAGCAACTTCCCAGTGGCACGCTGCCAGCAACCCACACGATCCCTTGAAGCTCACTCTGCGTCGTCATCGGGATCCCGACCTGAGGACTGTCACCTCTCCTGACGACACTCGGGACGCTGTCTCTCCACGGACAGGTGACCAACGCTCTCCACCCCCTGCAGGTGGTCTACCAGGCGTGATCACCCATCGCACGGGCAACTTACGACGTCTCCCGTGGACTCTTCGCTCATCCCGACGTTCCAAATAGCTCGATGGAAGCCACCCAGCGCCTGCGCCAAACGGCCTGGATCAGACGAGGCCTTATGCCCACCGTCTGGGTGGTAGTCGTTCTTCTTCTTATTTCTATTGTAATTAACTCTATGTATTTGTACCGACTTTTGCGTGCCCAGGACCCTCCTCTGGTTCTGCCGGAGGGCTTCCCCGAGTCAGTTGACCCTCCAACAGGGGGGAATGGGACACGCCCCGTATACGAAACTATGGGGCCGGGCCCCTTTCCACCCTGTGAGGAGTGTTTTGTGTACGGTCCAGGGGGAAAACAGTTCCTTCATAGTGATTCTTGGTTCCCCGAATGCCATAAGGAGGAAGGGCTCTCCCCTTGTGAGTATGAAAAGACTAACTTTTGGCAATGCAGAATAGACCCCAATGGTACAAAATGGGCCCCCAATGATATTTACAACTCGTCCATTATGTGCCACTTGCTAAGGCCCACTCAGGTACCAATTTCTGGTATCAGACATACCAGACACAAATGAGCCAAAGTCACACCTACTAGTAAGAAATCCACTAAAAAGGACCTCCACACCCTTCAGAAACACATGTCAGCCTGGTTGACCAATTTCATGGGCAACCACGTGCAAGAGACGAAGGGGGAACATGCAGGTCCACCAGACAGGGCCTCACTTGATGAGGTCAAGAAAGCTTGGGCTAACTCAAATCTAACAGTAATACCCAAGGAGCTCCCTCAGTGCATTTCATGCATGACGGGCCAAGGAAAAAACATTTTTAAGTTTAAATTGGGCCTGCCCCAAGAGTGCAGTACTTCACCTGAAACTGCTTCACTGCCGGACTGCACCTTTGGGAAGGATCACCCTCAGGTAAAAATATGTAGGGGTCGGGCTGGCGTTAGAAACTGTACTCAGGTCCCCCTAAAGCCCCAGGTATACAAAAGATGCCAGGGCTCCACTGGTATCATCTGCTACCTTCCAAAATCCCAAGGTTTGGACAGCTGCACACCTTGCATGAAAAAGGCATGGGTAGGGGCTCGCACCATTGAAACCCTGATCTACCACACTGAGGCCCCTCCACATTGTGTACCCCAGGCCACAGGGTGCACCTCCAATGGCACCATGTACAGTTACTGTTTGCAGGGAACTGATTTGGTGTGCTATAATCCAGAACTCCCTGTGCGGATGAATGTTTCTGTCTGGGCAGGCCTCGGCCTTACCTCTCAGGAACACTCATGGCTCTATTACCTAAACTCTACAGTAGCCCTGAAGCAAGGAACGCAACCCCTGACTGTTGTCTTTGATGTGTGTGCTGCCATGGACAAAGCGGTCCATATTACCTGTGGGGACAGTAGCTGGAGAAATGTCTATCAATCTGCACACAAATACCTATGTCCACGAAATTTGGACCCGCACAAGGGCAATCCTGATGACTTCAGCCCTTGTGACAACCGAATGGTATGTACAGGTTGGGATTGTGTATGCAAATACACAGGCCAGGGAACACATTCTGGTTGTCCGCACATTGTCAAGTTTGAAAGGATCCCCGGTAGTAATTTGGTATCGATCCAGGTGTCTCGAGACCATCCCCCTCAGGTTAGTTATGGTATTGGGATTAAGGGGTCAGGGAGGGATCCTGTTACCTATATCACCATTCGCCTCCAGACTAAGAATGATGGGGAAATAAAGTCTCTTGGATGGTCAGTTTATGACAGCTTTCGAGAGTTGGAAGAACCTCTCCCTCTAAGTACTAAGGCAGTCAATTTGTTTGTGGAAATGGCTGAGGTTGTGGCAAAGTCCCTCGCAGTTCGAAACTGCTTTGTGTGTGGTGGAACTAACATGGGAGAACAGTGGCCATGGGAAGCTTTGGAAACTAGCCCCGAAGTATATAACAACATGAGTCAGGATGGCAATATTACCATCAGAACTGACCCATCGGGCATAGTCTGGACGCTCACCACAAACCTGGTGGGACGAAATTGCTTTGTCCGGAATGGGTCATTCCCGGTGGGCCATCTGATATGCCTAGGTACATGGGATGTCAATTATACCAAATGGACATCGCCATCCGATTTGCCAGCCCCTCCAAAGTTTAACAACGCTTTCCTTCCTTTCATTACCTCCAACCCTAAGTTCCCAGGCCCATGGGTTGCCCCTGCAAATATGTATTGGATTTGTGGCAACACTGCCTATGAGGTCTTGCCATCGTATTGGTCTGGGTCATGTGTTCTGGGGTGGATAAAACCTTCTTTTTTCCTACTCCCCATCCAAAAACGCCAAGTTTTAGGGGTCCCCCTATATGAACACATAGGGCTTCAAAGGAAGAAGAGGGACTCCGAACATGCATTCTCCAACTTCCCTTGTAAAGAACTGGCCCAATACGAAGAACAAACATTCTGGGATTCGGAACGTATTGTTTGCACCTATGGGAAGGCCACTTGGGCTGAGGATGGGTCCTGGGGGTATCGCACTCCTATATATATGCTGAATCGCATTATTAGGCTCCAGGCAGTGTTGGACCTAGCAGGTGAAAGGATTGATAAGTCACTTAACATTTTGGCCTCGACAGCAGATAAACTAAGGACCGCTGTATATCAGAACCGGCTGGCCCTGGACTATCTGCTGGCTAAAGAAGGTGGGGTGTGTGGAAAATTTAACCTTACCAACTGTTGTCTCCAAATAGATGAAACTGGCTCAGTTATAAAGCAATTGACTACTGAAATGAGGCAGCTCACCCACTTTGAGGGGCAGGATTGGAAAGGGTTTGATTTCTCCTCAGCTTTTGGATCTTGGTTTCCCAAACTCCCTGGACTGCAGGCAATAGTGGCTTTGATTGGCCTAATTGCTGCTGGATGTGTTATTCTGCCTTGCATTCTCCCCATTTTTGTGAGAACCATTAGTAACAGTCTCTCACTTCTGGTCGACAAAAGGGCCTCTGTAAACGCCTTAGCTCTGTGTGACTTGGAAGGTGAGTATGTCACCTTGCTCCGGCAAGAAAAGGAGGAGCCCCCTCTCTGGCGTACTTGGGATGATCCCAACGGTGCTTATGAAACTCCCCAGTAAGCTATCACATACAGGTGAAGTTTCAACAGGGGGGAATGTGGCAGCAGGTAAATAACCCCCTCATTTAAAGGGTGTAGGAGCCCCTAGACTCCTTAATAAAACTCCTTGATAAAAGCATGGATTAAGTCTGCATATTAAAAAGACTTCTGTAGCTGGCATAGGAAATTACACATCTTAGTGACACATAGCTTAAGAAACGCTTTATGGAAGGGCACAGAGAAAAACAGATGTGGTAAGATAAGAAATAGGGAAGTGGCATTTAGCATTGTACTCACCTTTATGTAGAGATCGCCTAGGCTAACACATTATTTCTGTTTTTCTGTTTTTCTGTATAATGTTAGCATTTTCAACTTCTCTTTTCTGGCAAGTCAACAAATTCACTTCTGTTTTTGTTAAATGTCAAGAAGCATATTTGTAACATTTTACTGTAAAGGTTGTGATGATGATGAATCTAGAATATACCTCCCCTTGACCGAATGTACCTCCCCTTGACCTTCCTTTTTCCCTTTGGACAAACACGCCTATGGAACCCCCAGAACGTCTGAAGGGGTATTAAAGTTCTGTTCTGGCCTACCCAGGACAGTTCAGACTTTGCAGTGTTAAACGCTCTGAACTCTGATGCATCATTAAAAAACCTGTTTCTCTTTTACCTTGTGGTCTCGCGTCCTATGTTTGGCTGACTGAGGTTTCCTAGACTAGAAATAAGGTCTAAGAAAATTCTAAGAAAAACACTATATTACATAAATGTGAAATAGTCCAGACTTTACTGTTAAGATTCTATTTTATAATAATAATAATAATAATAATAATAATAATAATAATAATAATAATAATAATAATAATAATAATAAACTTTAATTTATAAACCGCACCCTTTCCTAAACAGGACTCGGGGCGGTGTACAGTCATATTAAAACAGTATAAATACAAAATATAGAAATACTTAAATATACAAATAGGTAAACGGAGGAGGTAGGATATGGACTGTACAATATTTAAATTAAAATACAAATAAACATTAAAATTACCCTTAAAAACTACCCAATAAGATGTTTGCCAGGAGGTTATATCCATTGGTTTATGAACTGGTATCAATATCACTCAGCATCTTGTTATGCCTAAAAGAACAATTGTCTGGCAAGTCAGGCGTGTGTGTGGATCTTTATGTGTTTTCTTGATACAAATTTTGTCACACAGATTTCATACACAGTTTGTATTCATGAATTGGACATGCTAGCTTACCTCCTATGTAATATTCCTAGTCAGCTAATATTTACATTAAGAGAGTGGCTGTGCAAGCATCTATACAAGCACAGTAGACAAGAAAAGTGTAAGCACAGTCTCAACACTGCCGTGATTTAAAAGCACATCTTTGGGTGTGTTTAGCATCTGTCTTTCTAATGGGTTGTTTTAATTGGTTCTGAGTTGACTTCTACTTGGTATTAAATTGGCTTTGGGATGATTGTAAATCTGCTTGGGAATACCAGTGATAAGAAGTGGTATAAAAATACTATTGATGCATAATGCATAATCATGAAATGAGAAGCAGTATAAAAATACTATTAATGCATAATACATAAGCAATTTCAAATGCAATTCACCCATCCTTCGATGCACATTTACATATTTAGTAATTGATACCCAGAGTAATTGTGAATGGCCATGATCTATCATTCACAAATGTGAAAATGTAGAGCTCCTAGGAAAAAAATGTGAAACTAACAAAGAGGGGGGGGGGGAATCATTTGTGCCATTACTTACTAGCCCTCTCAATGTTCCTTCACGGAACAGCTTGAAAGACCATATAAAACTAGTTTAAATGATTTTTGTTAATAAAATATGCAGAATGCACTTTAACATAGGAAGCTTGCTAAACTCCCTCACTGGAGTCAAATGTAATTAATTCCAGCTGTCTTTTCTGTAGGATTATTTTAGTATTGGGGATTGGGGAAACCTTTAATACTGTGTCAGGGACATTTTTATGATTTACTTAAAAATAATAATAAACACAATAAAATCCCTTTAAAAAAAATAAAAAAAGATAAATTCATATCCTTAACTTCTGCTATATCTGCTCCCTCATTTCTGTCATTTCCACACAAGCGACTGAAAGTGTCTTTCAGAGTCACTCAACTACTATCATTGGGTCATAAAAACAGGCTTAGTATCGTTTTAGTGACAGACTATGTTATGAAGATGACTCAGGGACGTGCGGTCAGGGGAGGCAGGGGAGGCAGAGCCTCACCGCTCTCATCATGAAAATAAAAAAAAGGGAAAAGGGAAAAGGCGCTGAGGAGCCTTCTGCACACGTGGTCCGGGAATGGGACTACGTGTGCAGGAGGCTCCTCTAGCCTCAGCCTCCCTCCTGCACACGTGGTCCTATTCCCCGCCTTCCTGAGTCAATATGAAGGGGACCGCGGAGTGCGAGCCGTGGGGAGCACGAGCTGCGGTCCCCTTCATGTTGACTCAGGAAGGCGGGGAATGGGACCACGTGTGCAGGAGGCTGAAGCTGCCTCAGCCTTCCTGAGTCAACATGAAGGGGACCGCGGCTCGTGCTGATGATGTCACCAGCCTCACCAGCCATAAACCTCACCGCACGTCACTGGAAGATGTATAGGTAATTAGCCTGAGTATGACCATGTCTGAACCCTTATTTCTTCTCTAGTTCTTTTGATCCCTCTTGTTTATTTATGTGGTATTTGTGTAACATTTTGTTTATTTAGTCTAACTGTCATCTGATTCTCAGACATTTTAAACAGTATCTCTCACCTGCCCCTTAAAGACCGATCTGGTGGTCAGGGATATTGGAAGTTAAAAAGCATCAGATTTTATAAAAATGTTATCCACTCTGAAATTCAGGATAGGAATTCAAGGGCAAACCAAAAGCTGTAAGAAGTGAAGCCCCGTAAATGTTTCTCTCTCCCCTGAGTCCCAAAAGAGAAAGAAATAGCTCAGACAGAATTGACTCAAAACAGTTGGCAGGAAATGCAAATATTTGGCTAGGTAAGATGCTGGTTAAATAAATACAAAAAAAAAAAACCCTCTACTCTTAGTCTGATATCATTTTAAGAAAGGCCAGCAGTGGAATCGACGAAAGCATAAAAAATATACAGAGGTCCTGGAAGAATTACACATTCCCTGATTTGCTCTCCCACTCTTTAAATTGCTGCCACCAAATTGGCTGTGCTTACATAACTTTACTCTACTAGAATACTCAAGTCAACAGATAAAAATGCAGGTTGCACAGAATAAAATTCTTGCATGCCAGAGGGAGTCTAGCTGGCATAATTATTCCGAAAAGTAATCCAAGTATGATAACCAAGCAAGGTGCTTTTAATAGCTTTAGGTGCAACCATTCCAATAGGAACATATATATATATATGGTTGTAACACAAATACATACCTATTTCCCTGGCTCAGCTGATAAGGAAGAGAGCCTGTGGCTTAGTGGCTAAGACTCCTGCCTAATAAGTAATACAGCCCAGGTTCAAATCCCAGTAAGGGTATGGCTAGCTGATGAGAGCTAAATAGCTTGAAATAGATCTATACTAGTCTCCCTTTATTTATTTATCAGCACAAATACAACAGAAATATAAAAAGGCAACATTAAAAATAAAAATATGGTTTTCTGCCTGGATGGTTTTCTGTATTAAAGTATGCCGAAGGACAGAAAGGGGGAGTAGTGAGCTCCCTCCCATATTTGGGCATACCAGGGGTTATATATATATATATATATATATATATATATATATATATATATATATATATATATATATATATATATATATATATATATATATATATATATATATATATATATATATATATATATATATATATATATATATATATATAAAATAAAAATGTGGCAGAATAATATCTGCATAATGTAATATTGCTACAGCAATCTCTTACCAAAGAAGAAAATAAAACTCATGTTACTGTTTTCTTTAAATCAGAAGAAACTGAGCGAGGGGAACCAGACCTGAGATTCTCCCCTCTGCCCCCACTTGGCTGCCCTTTTGCTTAATTTAAAGAGAAACCTCTTTGAGCCACCAGATCCCCCCTAAAAAGAAAGAAAAAGAAAAAAGAAAAACAACTGAACTTGAACTAGTGACTCCTAAACAGTCTATAAAATTCCTTCACTGAGTTGGGCAAAGAGCAGTGGTGGGATTCAATTGTTTTTACTACCAGTTCTGCGGGTGTGGCTTGGTGGGCATGGCATGGCTTGGTGGGCATGGCAGGGGAAGAATACAGTAAAATCTCCATTGGGAGGCAGAGAATAGATGGGAGCAGGACCAGTCAGAGGTGGTATTTACCAGTTCTCCAAACTACCCAAAATTTCCACTACTGGTTCTCCAGAACGAGTCAGAATCTGCTGAATACCACCCCTGGCACAGAGTACAGGCCCCAGGACGTTGCTGAATCTCTCAGGAACTGACCTAATCCTACTCCATACTCCCTTGTAAAACTGCTTCCTAAACCTTGGAAGCATAGCTTTCCTGGTCCCAAAGTAGCCCAATTGAATTGGATTTGATAGTCCAGAACAACCAGCTAGTTTCACTTGATCATATAGTTCCCAATCAGACAAAGGAGTGAAAATATGTTTCTATTGAATTGTTCCAAGTCCCCATCTCCAGACAAAATGTTTCAGTTCTATGAAGTACAGTAACAATATGCAATTAGATAGCACTGGCAAAAAGCTGTTCAAAGGAACCTCTCATCCAGGGGTGTCAAACTCAATTTGATTCAGGGCCGCATCAGGATTGTGTGTAGCCTTGGGGCAGGGATGGGTTCTGGCTGCTGCTACTGCGGATTTGCGAAGGGACGTGATGTGCATGTGCTTGATGCATGTTATGTGCGCATGCACAGTACTAATAAATTGCTTCTGCACATGCACAGAAGCAAAAAACAAGGTGGTGGTGCCTATGGTGTGCCAAGAGAACCAGTTCGGGGGGGGGGGGCGTGGCAAGCCGAATTCCCACCTATTCAGTCGAACCAGTCCAAACCGGTAGGGACCCACCTCTGCCTTGGGGGGCTGAGTGGGCATGGCTGGGGTGGGTGTGGACACCTTGCTGTCCTGCAGCCCTCAGCCAGCAAAAATTGCTGGAAGAGCTCTGTAGGAGCCTGTCACAGCTGAAAATGGCACTCCCGAGCTCCATTTTGACTGACAGAGGCAATGCAGGCCAGTCCTTTTCGGTTTCCAGGACAGCCCCCTGCTCTTATCTTACTTCCCTTCTAACCCTCAGATGATTCATTTAACACAGATTGTTAAGGCTTAGAACTCTGTGCACAAACAGCCCAGTGTTGAAAAAAAAGGTGATTCTATTAGATTTATTACAGCAAGTTTACTCTTCTGGGTGGCTAC
Organism: Natrix helvetica; assembly: GCF_964273705.1. Taxonomy (NCBI): domain Eukaryota; kingdom Metazoa; phylum Chordata; class Lepidosauria; order Squamata; family Natricidae; genus Natrix; species Natrix helvetica. The sequence goes on from NC_138550.1 coordinate 112,510,569, forward strand.
AATCAAATATAATAATAATGTATAATTAATGATCAATATAATGTATTAACTATTATTTGAGACCCAGACTTTTAAAGCGATGAAATGAGGAACAATTAATATGCTGTGGAAAATCATTCACTTATTTAATAACGTATAAGGGTAAGATATGGGGGAAAAGGCATTGTGGGAGGCCGCAGTTCCTAATATAGAGAAGCTCAAATTTGAAACTCTAGAGAGATTTTTCCAGTCAATGTGGATATTACACTCAGCAGCCAGTATCGATTTACAATCAACTAAAATTGTACAAAGCATCTTTGATGACCTGATTCGTTGACTTCTGGGAAGATGAATGAGAAAGTTTAAATGTAAAAAGAATATTCATACCTGCGTCCCCCAAATCTCATTGGTGGTTACTCTGATCTCTATTACAATTCTAATTGTATGATTTCCTTCTTGTATTATGAAACCCAGCACTGCAAACTAGTGCAAAGGCAATGTATGTGAATTACATTCACATACACTGCCTTGTACATTCATTTCTTTACAATAAATAAATACATTTTAAAAATCTACCATTCCAATAATTTTCATGGCTTCTTGTACAAACTCAGAAAAACAAAAGTCATTGTCTCAACTCCAACTCTGGATTTATTTATTTTTAAAGTGGTGATTATTTTCACAATCTTGACTGATGTTTGGAGACGTTTTGATGTTAGACATTACTTATATGACTAAAATCAGAATTGAAATATGAAATTCTTGTTTTTCTTTACCTTCAACGTTCTGCTAGCCTAGCAGTTCGAAAACAGGTGACCACAAGTATGGGCACCACTTTGATTGGCAACTTTGCATGGAAATGAAAGGAGCCCCCAAATGGGCATCCCCAGTGATGTCACTGGCAAATCCTTTCCCTCTGGAAGCACTTTGATGCTTTCTACACCCACCGCACCCCATCCCCGCAAAATAACACAGTTACATATTTAATTGGTTGTTTCTTGAATAGCAATATCCTGTTTGCTAATGAGTTGCAGGAACATGTTTGAAGAGTGCTAGTTAGGGCTAGGAAAGAAAGCAAATTAATGAAAACACTTTCAAGTTCACATCACACTAAGATATTCTTTAGAGAAACATGCATGGCATACATAACTCTCAGGCCTAAATCCAAACACAGTGAAATCCATTTGAGTCTAGATCTTTATTTGCTTTCATTTAATAGACAGAATCTTGCCAGACTGAAGCTATAATCTAATAGCTATATCCTGGGAGATTCTAGAATATAGATACCCTGAACCTCTCTCACCCCCCACCATCAAGTTCAGGACTATGTAGTCTCTTATTTTGAGCCTCTCTCTGGAATCTGTTGCCTTCTCCCTGGGAAACCACAGTGTGTTTGTTGAGATTCCTCCCTATTCCTTCTCCAGCTCCACCTTTCATCACAATAACAGTATTCAAACCGTCTTTGTAAGTACTAGATTTAATATTCGAAAAACATGTATGTGAAAGATTCTGTGTTTGTTCCTATACACCCCAAATACACACCCCCAGTTGTATATTTTTAAATAAACTTTCATAATATGTTCAGAACGTATTCTTTAGGTTCCTCTTAAAAATTCGTACTCACTTTCTTGCTCACAAGTGATTCCCTATTACTGAAGTTAGAGGAAAACTTGCTGATGAATAGCCACTAAATCTAATGTACAGTAGAAAATGTCCAGGCTCTCCGAGGTACGTGCTAATCCAAACCAATAGCACCATCTCAAACTAAGCTGACAGCCTTTATGAGCTATTATTATTAGTAGGTCAATGTAATGACATGCCAGCTCTAAGAATGGAGAGAAAATAAGCAGACAGCAACTCCAAATGTGCTATAATCATCAGAGGTGCAAACATCTTTTTTAAAAAGAAAAGAAAATATGGTCAGGATTGCAAACATCTTTTTTAAAAAGAAAAGAAAATATGGTCAGGATTGCAAACTTTTTTTCATGATCCATGTGGTACTTACTTTGTCAAGAAAAACTTGACATTAACTTCCCTTGCCAGAAGAAATAGTTACAGTGAAAGGTATTGGAAACCATCAAAAAATACTTGAAGTTACATTTATTTAGCTCAGTGAAATATTTCAGGCACACAAAAAAGAGTAGAGGTTAGAAAAGAAGCATAAAACACACAAATGTCTAGCTTATTCCCAATTAGGTCCATGCTTGAATCATTGTGTTGAAAGGCACAAAGAAGTTCAATTGGTAAATGAAAATCATATGGCAATGTGAGGGCCATTAGCCCTCTGCATTCCATTAGAGATAGGATAGTTGGGTTGGCTGATTGTAAACATAAAGGAATAACCTTCACTTTTTGGTGCTGCTGACTTTCTCCAGACCCTTTGGCTCAAAGATCTATTTTGATTCTGTGCAAAAATCACACTCTGAAGGCTCATAGAACCTCACCAATTGAGTTAAAGAAAGTGATGTGCTTCACTCACTGATTAAGTTGAAGGGTTTCTTTCCAGAGAACTGTGATATATGAAAATACTTAACAGACTGCTGAAACATATCCCTGCCAGAAAACCTGTTAGGATTACTGTAAATTGGCCGACTGAGAGCTCTGGTAGAGAAAATAGGTCAGACCAAAAAAGTGTTTTCATCTTCAAAACAGATCAGCTGCAGGAATGCTATCTGAGGACTCCACATGACAAAACATTTTTTTTTTGCTTTTGTATGCCTGTAATTCACTGTCCCCTGCAGAGTGACATTTTTGTGTCTTCTAATGCTGTATTCATTAGGAATCCAGGAATTTCCTTGGGGTTTCCTTTTTCTTCTCATCATAGAAACAACTTCAGTGCCATTGATTTTTAAAACATTTATTTTGAACTTCATATCATCACTTTAATTTGCTATCGGTTCTGGTGTCCCTTAGGGCCATATCTTGGCCTAGCTCTGATGTTGTGCAATTTTCCAAACTCAACCGACTTTCTTTTAATGCTCGTGGTTATCTAAGTATAACATTTGAGTGGTATGCCACTGTTTTTATATTGTGACTCTAGGCAACTATATCTACAGCATGGGTGTCAAACTCACGGCATCACATTGCTGTCACGTGATGTATCACAACATTTTTCCCCTTCCTGGAACTGGGGTGGGTGTGGTCTGCACATGATGCATCCAGCCCATGGGCTGCCAGTTTGACACCCCTGATGTACAATATCAGCTGGTTTGATAGTATTTATTGTCTATTTGTCAGTGCTTAATGTCAAATCTTGGTGGGAAGAGCACAAATATCCAGATCACAGTGAAGGAGCTAAGCTTCTCTCCAGCAGTAGCTCTGTTTCTCAAGCAAAGTTTGGGTCTATGTTGGCTCATGTTTGCCACCTTGAGTTATTTGTAAAAATAATAAAGGTTATTTTTATGTAAAAGAAATTGAAACAAATCCACGGAAGAAGTAAACTGTATAAATGAGAAGAGCTAGCAGAGGTTTGACAGTAAAGTTCAATTAGGGAATTGGATAACCTTAAAAAATCCCACCACCTCCCCAAGGGAAATAAAATTATATAGACATACAAACATACATGAAATCCCTTCTCACTCTTATGGATGGCCCATGTCTTCCTTGCTCTCAGGTCCTTTCAGAGACCTGGGAGTTTGAGGGGTCTTAACCATTCCAAACACTGCTTTGTTTTGGATAGAGAGCTCTGCTGCTGTTCCTGGGATCTTCTATTCTTCTAGTTTAGGAGTAACAGCTCTGAAAGCTGACATCACCACTGGGACTACTTTGGCCTTTACTTTACATATCATCTCTAATATCATCTCCACTACTTCTTCTAGCTTCTCATACTATTTCTTTTTAATGTTGCTGCCACTTGGTTACCACTACATCTATCATTCCTGCTATCTTCTGCTATTCTCTATTACAATGATATGTGATTGATTGGTCACTACCTGTATGTCTATCTTTATATAAAACTTTATTTAGTAATAATGATAAAGTGAATTCGAATTTAAATGCATATACCCAAAAACATGCAAGATCGGATGCGAGGAGCAGGTCCCCACACTCCTTGCCAAATTCTTACCATTGGAGAGATCCAAAAGTAGCCAAAGCCATGCTGTAGGGGTGATGAAGAAAAAGAGGGGCACCCTGCAGGTCTCAGAGAGCCACAACTCTCCTGCCTGACCCAGGACTTCTTTTTCCCTTCTTATCCACAATGAGAAGACACATTATGGCCATGAAGCTGGTACAGCCAAGTAACAAAGAAAGTGCAGGAGTGTTGTAGCATGAACAGTGATTGGAACTGGGTGAGATGATTCTTTGTTTACCTAGCAAGTAACCCTAAAAGGGGGAAAAAATCCAGGAAGAGACTCTTAGATCTATTTGTTAAAGTGCGAACAACTACCTAGAGAAAATCCCTGATCGGGAAGAAAGGAACTGAGAAAAGTAAAAAAGTTTTAAGACACAGAAAATTGGACTTTTATATTGGATAGGTGCTTGCTTGGGAAATACATTTTAAAATGCTGGAACTATGTACTTAAATAATTGATTTGGCTTTTGTAAATTGAAACAAAATTGTCCAAATACATGTCAGACTGGAGACATTGAAAAATTTGATAAGAGAATTAAACAACATGTGGAGGACTGTGGTGATATCTACTATTCTATTTTTATCCACTTTATGACAACTTGGGGTTTAACTGTGAAATCAAGGATTCTGAAGTGCTTAAAAGGAACTGATTGATAAATCCTGTGATATAAAGAACTATACTCTCTGAGGAACAACTTTAGGACTGAATATATGGTTTTTGGACTATTGAGAAAGTGTAGGACTTATTAAAATAAGATGAGCTGCTTCTTCAGGGGGAAATGAGTAAACTTTTACAAAAAATGGTATTGATGTTCCAGAATGATACTATGACAAAAAAACCACAGGGATATCAGTAATCTAATACATGGGTATAGATCAGGGGTGGGTTCTGGATCCCATTGCAGCCAGTACGGTGCAACGGGACCCAGCATCCACCACATGAATGTGTGCAGCGCACGTGCACATGTAAACAGCTCCTGCAAGCAAACTTACTGCCTGCGAGGCTCCATGATGCCTCCGTGATGCTCCAGCTGCTCGGCGGAGCATCGCACAGGCGCTGTACGCTCCATGAATGTGCACGGAATCCCCGAAGAGCTCAAATACTGCTAATGAGTGTGGGCAGGCAGGTGGGCCCTCCAGAGCACCATACCAGAATGGTACCCAGTGCTCCCAGTAGACACCGGTATGCCCGTACCGGGGCATACCGGTCGTAACTCACCACTAGTATAGATGTGAAAACAGAAAATGTTTCACAAGAGATAATGAACAAAGATCAAAATGTCCAGGAAAAGTAGAAGGCAAAAGAAAGAATGCAGGAAAAGATAGAACAGAAAAATCAGCAAAAAGAACAAGAAGAGAAGAAGGAAATGATAATAAAGATAATAATGACTGATGAAATAAAGCAAGGAAAAAATATCTTAAAAGATTTAAAAATAAAAGCAGATAAGCAGGAAGATACTTTTGAAAGAGAGGTAGGAGCTTGAGTAGATACATTGGAAGACTGCCAGTATAAGATGGGAGAGATGGGAGAAATATTTAAACTATATAGAGATAAAGATCCAAGAGAGGAATATGGGAGGCAAGCCAAAAAACAAATAAGAATTAAAGTATTAAAATGGGCAAGAGATGATGGATAGAAAGGAACTATTTTAGAAACAAGAATTAGGAGGGTTATTAGTATACACACTTTAATAGAATAGAATAAAAACAATAGCTATCTGTGAAGACCAGAGATGGAAAGAAAAATCCCAGTTTTATTGCAGTCCATTTGCAAAGGAACTCAATAAACTGAATAGGAGTATATTTAAAAAAAACAGAAAGTTATTTGGCTTTAATTAGCTTTCTCAAAAATATAATATTATTAATCCAGATTGTATCAAGACATTTAATTTTTTAGCTTCTATGATTAATTATTACCACAATCTTATATAAGGTTCTTCAAAAGTACATAAAGTCATGGATGTGTTTTTTTTAAAAAAAATATTTTATTTTACATCAAAATCAATGCATGAACAGTGTGGCATCTGGGTAGCATTCATTTTGATACAAATAACAATAATGATATTAATAATATTTGCTATGTTAAGCTTTTGTGATCTTAGTATTGATACACATATATGTATTAAGGTATAATCCTTCAATATTTAATTGTTAAATGTTTCATTCTAATCCCAATCACAATATTAATTGAACATATATAATAATACCATTTTTCAACCTCTGGTCTTCCCAGATAGTTATTGTTTTTATTCTATTCTATTAACGTGTGTTTCTGTGGGCGTGGCTTGGTGGGTGTGGCATGGCCTGGTGGGCATGGCTTGGAGGCCTGGGAAAAGATACCGTAATATTGGAAGATATTGGAATAATTTTCTAGACTCCACTCTGTATCATTAATTCAAAATATTTTTTTTAAAGGACAAGTAAAGCAGATCTAATCCATATTAGTAGTGTGAAGAAAGCAACACTGGGTTCAAATCTACCATAATTATAAAAGCTTCAGAATGATAATAGGCCTGAAATAAAATGCTATATATTAAAGAGTACATCTAGAATCATTAAAGGATAACGAAATATTTGTAATCTGCTGTGTTAGCACAATATTGCAATATAAATCTGCAAAGTGGACAGTTTCAGAAGTTATTTTTTGACCCGGAACATTAAAGTTGTTGGGAAATAAGGAACTGAAAGTAGCAGATGGTTGGAGTTTTCAGATGTGTTCGTGTGTATGTGTAAAGTGACAGTCAGTATGAGGAAACAAGGAAGTAAGTCCAGTAAAATTTCATTTACTGAAGGACTATCAGAAGAAGGGTATAAAAGAAGGAGATGGGTCTCAGATAATGGCAACTGATCATAGCTATTCCTTGCTGGACCTAGTTATTGTCTCTGAACCTCATTGCAATGAGTTGTTGATGTAAGTGATGTTGTGAGATTGCATTGCTATGTTGGCTATTCATGCTCCATATTGCTTATGAAATAAACCTCTGATTCCTGAAGTAAGAATTGTTTTATTGTATTACTTTCTCTTGTTTCCTTATTGGGATATTTTTACAACAGTAGACATATTCCTCAAGCACTAAAAAAAAAACCACATACTTGAAATAAGCAAATAAATAAACGAATCTAATGGAACCTTGGAATGTCCATTATTTGGAGAGAGGTTTTTTTGTAAACACAAGTATGAAGTATCAAAAAAACTTTCTTCTCAAGCTCTAATTCAGTATTTTACTTGGACAGAATGATAACTGTATGGTAACAAATATAAAATTGAACTCTGATCATTCACTTTTCAAAGTAGTATGTGAGTATAGGGAGGAGAAGTTTATATTATGGCATTTAGTGACTAGAAAATTCTTCTAATATTTGGAGCAGATTAAGCCCTTCTAGTCTAATTTCAATAAATTTCAGTTAAAAGGGCACATACTCTTGATATCAGGATTATAATACAGCAAATGCCCATAAAACCTTTTGATTTAAACTTTGCATAGATGGATTTTATTGCATCTTGTTCTACTGAATTATTGTATTTGTTACCATTTCATTTTATTAAAAATAAATAAACAAATCCCCAGCTCTCTCATTTTTTAAGCAAGACAGCAATCTTGCACGCAGAAACTTAACTTAAAATAGCAGTGGCAGTTTTTGAAAAACCTTGTTCCCAGAATATTTTTTAAGAACTACGTAGCATAGATCACGAGCAAGGAATCTTATTTTTAGCAGGAATCAACTTAGATTCAATACAAGAGCCAATCTTATCACACAGATAGAAAATGAGGCTGCAGAAAACCAGGATCAAAATTCCATCCAACCACAGTATTTCTTTGCTTGACTGCTCTGAAGCTAACCTGCCATAGTGTGATAGCAATTTCTAAATTCAAATTGGAAACTCTATGTGGGTTGTCTTGTGACTCCTTTGCAAAAGGGAAAAATCAGGTAATTGCTGCCTGCATCCAATGTGCATGAATAAACCAAAGAAAAAAGTACACATAGCCTTTATGTGCATATTTTGTCAATTCAATACATTTTATTCAGAGCTGGTACTCAGCAGGTTCTGACCAGTTCTGGAGAACTGGTAGTGGAAATTTTGAGTGGTTCGGAGAACTGGTAAATACCACCTCTGACTGGCCCCACCCCCATCCATTTTCTGCCTCCCGAGTCCCAGCTGATCAGGAGGAAATGGGGATTTTGCAGTAACCTTCCCCTGGAGTGGGATGGGAATGGAGATTTTACGGTATCCTTTCCCAGCCATGCCCTCGAAGCCATGCCCACCAAGCCATGCCACACACACCAAGCCATGCCCACAGAACCAGTAGTATTTTTCTTTAATCCCACCACTGATTTCATTCACATTGTAAGTGAAAAGATTTGTTACCCTGTGGCTGGGGTGTCAAACTCACATTGTCATGGTGGCATAATGTGACAGAAAATTCTTCCAATATTTGGAGCAGATTAAGCTTTCTAGTCTAATTTCAATAAATTTCAGTTAAAAGGGCACATTCTCTTGATATTAGGATTATAATACAGCAAATGCCCATAAAACCTTTTGATTTAAACTTTGCATAGATGGATTTTATTGCATCTTGTTCTACTGAATTATTGTATTTGTTACCATTTCATTTTATTAAAAATAAATAAACAAACCCCCAGCTCTCTCATTTTTTAAGCAAGACAACAATCTTTATGTGCATATTTTGTCAATTCAATACATTTTATTCAGAGCTGGTACTCAGCAGGTTCTGACCAGTTCTGGAGAACCGGTAGTGGAAATTTTGAGTGGTTTGGAGAACCGGTAAATACCACCTCTGACTGGCCCCACCCCCATCTATTTTCTGCCTCCCGAGTCCCAGCTGATCAGGAGGAAATGGGGATTTTGCAGTAACCTTCCCCTGGAGTGGGATGGGAATGGAGATTTTACGGTATCCTTTCCCAGCCATGCCCTCGAAGCCATGCCCACCAAGCCATGCCCACAGAACCAGTAGTATTTTTTTTAATCCCACTGATTTCATTCACATTGTAAGTGAAAAGATTTGTTACCCTATGGCTGGGGTGTCAAACTCACATTGTCATGGTGGCGTAATGTGACATATCAAGACTTTTTCCTCCTTCACTTAACTAGGCATGGGCGTGGTTAAGCGTGTGATGCTTCCAGCCTCTGGGCCAGAAGTTTGACCCCTGCCCTATGGTCACCAACATGTTGTCATCTACATAAACATATTAATTGTGTTTGTATGAAAGGTGCAACCAAACCTTTTCTAACTTATTACACCCAGCAATAGTTAAAGGCAGTTTGTATAATGATTTCACAATATGTGACTTGCTGGATCACCACAGTCTCCTGGATGAATTTCACAAGCACAGCTGGGACTTTCCTGCTGTTGGTGAAGGAGCAGCTTGTGTTTGTGGGTTTTTAAATAATAGCTATAATTGGACCCAATTGAGCACAGGCTTTACCTGGATCATGGCCAAGTACAGTTGTCAGGGAAACCAGCCTGTTAGTGATTTATGCTACTTCACCTGTAAGCTAATGAGATACCTAAGCAGGCAGAATTATTTATTCTCTTTTCAACATTGCTTAGCCCCATGCAAAGGTATATTACATTGCATTTGAATTGCAGGACCTGGACATGGCTTTAGTAGGATGGGAAAATCATTATCTTGGGTTTTTTTCTGAATTATCTCAAGTTCCTGGAGGCAATCTAGAACAGAACAAATGTAATAATCTGATACAAGGAGATATTAAAACAGTATCTAGTATACAGGCAATACACAACACAGCTGCCAATAGAACTTTTCCTGCAATGTGGAGGAATAGAAATATGGTTGTGATGTGTTGAATGACATTTGATGATGTGATGGATCAGGAAAACAGTACCATGCATCATATTACTTGTTTCACTGCAGCATCAGGCTGATATTAGCCAGTATCACCTTCTTTCCATCACTGTCTGCTTGGTTCCCTTTTCATTCAATTCTCTTAAACGAGTAGGCTGAGAAAGGTGGCGTATCTCATTTAGAATCATAGGGCTAGAAGAGACTTTGGAGGTCTTCTAATCCAACTCCCTGCCCAAGGCAGGAGTCCACCAAACATCTCAAACAAATGGTTTTCCAAATGCTTCTAGAGAAACTTCAGCCACAGAGCATCCACAATTCTGTGAAGCAAGCTGTTCCATTGATTAATCATTCTCACTATCAAGAAAGCCCTTCTTATTTTCAGGTTGAAGCTGCTTCTGAGCTTTCACCCATTGCTTCTTGTCCTGACCAATGTTCCCTCTAAGGTGCATGGCTGCGCGGCCGCGCACGTGGCAAGAAAACACTGCGCAGCAGTTTTCAACTGCAGCACAGTGATTTCTACTACTACAGGCTCTGGAAGCTGGGGAGGTCCTTTGCAGGCAGCTAGAACTGGCCGCCCTCAAAGGACCTCCCTGGACTTGTTTGATGAGCACGGGGCGACTGAGGGTAGTTGTGAAGCCCCCGCCACCACCAGAATAACTGCTGCCACCACCTCCTCCTCTAACAGCACTGCCGGATTTGCCGCCCGGCGCTGCGGCTGAGGTGAAGCCGCCAAAGCTCCAACCGGCATCCCCGCACGTGGCAGAGGTGCCTCCCCCTCCGCTCGGAGCACCTGAGCTGAGCCCCGTGTCACCCCTGCCCCCTCCACTGTGCTTTTGAGGAGCCATGAGGCTGCAGGAGCCAGTAGGAAGGCGACGGAGGGGGTGGGAGCAGGGGGAAAAAAGGCCTCATGGCTTCTCAAAAGCATGGCGGAGGAGGAGGGGGCAGGGGTAATGCAGGGATGAGCTCAGGTGCTCTGAGCGGAGGGGGAGGCACCGCTGCCACGGGCGGAGGTGCCAGCGGGAGCTTTGCCACCTTCACCTTCCCGCTCAAACACTATACTTTTCTGCTCACATTGAAAAAAAATTAGAGGGAACATTGGTCCTGACCTCAGGTACTATGGAGAATAAATTAATGTCCTCTTCCCTATGATAGCCCTTCAAGAATTGAAAGACTGCTATTATATCTCTCCTGAACCTTCTCTTCATTAGGTAAATATGCCTAGTTCCCTTAGCCATGTATTGTATGATTTAGCCTAGAAGTCTCTCATCATCTTTGTTGCTTTTCTCTATACTCTTTCTAGGACCTCAGCATTTTTTTTTTAAATCATGGTGACTAGAACTGGATCCAATATTCCAAGTGTGGTCTCACAGTGCCATATAAAGCAGTACTATTACTTCTTGTGTTCTTGCTACTATCCTTCTGTTGATGCAGTCTGGAACTGTGTTGGCTTTTTTGGCAGTTGTCATATTCTGTTGTCTCATAATTAAATGGTGGTCCACTAGGAGACCTAGACCCTTCTCATAGTTAACTACTTTTGAGCCAAGTACTTCCTGTTCTATACTTACACATTTGGGTTTTCCTACCTAAGTGCAGAACCTTACTTTTCTCACTATTGAGCTGCATTTTGTTGGATAAGGTACAATGCACAAGTCTTTCAAGATCTGTCTGAATCTTGAGTCTATCTTCTAGGCTGCAAACTTGAGCCACTGCACAAAGTCCTAGTTCTCTTCAGCTCACAGTGAATAATTCCTTGTTCTCTCAGCAGCCTAATGTGCTATGCAAATGCAACCAGTGACTCTAATTTAATGGGTTAATAGGGCATGTGTCATAGCTACATTTATGTTTCATAATAGGAAATGTTTCTGATGTTGCTTGTACAAACTGAGCTTCTTTGGAGCAATGGAATAGTTATATAACTAAGGCGCATTTCTGCACATTTAGAACAGCTTAATTGGCATGGGTCTATGTGTATTGTGACATTAAAAAAATTCTAAGCACTTGAACACCTCAACTTGTTCTAGCAAGTGATTAAATAATCACCAACATATATGTAGCGCATCAAGAGGAAACATAGGGAGCCAACACAACACAGATTTAGCAGCTTCTCAAATCTATGTTACAGAGCTGTGCTGTTACTTTGCATTGTTTCCTACAAAAATAGGTAGAGGAGAAAGAAGAACAGTCAATCTCTATAGAAATTCTCAATCACGCTTGTCCCAAAGGTGATTTTTCCCAAAAGGCAACTGGATATCCTTGGTGAGGTTTTTTTAAGTGTTTTGCTTCTCATCCAAAAAGATTAGAATTGTAAAAAAAAAATTGAATGAGAAGCAAAATGTTTTCCAAAAAAAACCACCAAGTAGAATCAGTTGCCTTTGGAAAAAGCATTTTTGGAAGAACCAATAACATGCATTTGAAATAATAATTTTTTGCAGTGAGATGAACTGGGAGCAGAGCAGCATTACTAAACACAGAATAAATCCTGTTTAGGAGAATGATCTCATCAGATAGATGCACATTAGCTTATGGGTCTATTGCCCTGAGGTGAGCAGAAGGTTAACTCTCATAGACAGAGTGATGTAGGTAATCAGCATCTTCATTTTCATTTTCTCACATTGTTTCCCATAGCTTCTGTTTGTCTGCCATTTTGTTAATGGGTTTGTTTTTCAAGATTCTGTCTATCTATCTAATTTATATAGCTTCCATGTAACACAGGGCTGTCAAATTCCCAGCTTCCGGGCTGGATAGATCACATGCTGATCACGCCAACACCTGGTTTAGAGAAGGGGGGGGGAAGTCTTGATATGGAATGTAACGCCGCCGTGACAATATGAAGTTGACATCCCTGATGTAACGTATATGATTCCAACTCCCTCAAATTGGGCTTGTTGGAAAGGCCCATATTTACCACTACTTTGGTAGGCTTCCAGGTTGGGCATGGCCTGCTGGATAAAACTGGTAAGATTATGGCTGGTTGCATTAAAGAAACGGAGATCTAAGAAAGTGAATGATATAAGACCTAAGAAAACAAAACCAGGTTAGCACTGTCATCTGAACAGAGTTCCAATGTAAGCAGAGAGCCAGGTGGTAAGATTGATTGGTTGGTTGGGTATTGTATTAACTTCAAAGAGCTTTTCATACAGCCAACCCTTCAGCATTCTTCATATATGTAAGAGAAGATTGCAATGTGAATTTTTGAAAGGACAATGGAGAAGCCATTGAATTTGTGTTACTGTCTGACTTTTCTTTGAAGTTGTTAATTTGGAATGAAGCTTTGTCAAATTAAAAAGGAAGCTTTGCCTAACTTGATCAGTGATTTACTAACATGGTTTGAAAATTAGCTTTAAATAAGTCAACTTATGCCAGAAATATTTCAGCACAACCTGCTGCACGAGAGTGGCTTTCCTTTTCAAACCTTTGTGCCACTGATTTAAAGGCTTATCTTTAAAATAATCTTTCATTATTTTCAAGTTTTGGTGTAGGTTACAATATGAGGTTTGTTGCTTGTTATTTTGAATTTCATTGTTAGCCACCTAAAGCATATTTTAAGTCTGTTCTGTTCAGAAGTTTATTGTTGCCACCATAAGCCTTAGGTAAAGATTTTGTTAGACTTTGTTTTGTCTTGTGTATTCCAGTTAATATGATTGTACCTGATGTAAAATGCATTCCTCTTATAGCTTGTAGTGTTTTCAGCTGCCAACAAGAGACCTGTGCTGAGTTGAGATAATAATACTTATAACTCTCTTTCTTGTCACTGCAGGTATGCCATCCCATCCTTTCTCTTCCATGATAAGTGAGTTTGTATAGAATGCTGAGCTACAGCAAGATGTTTTCGTGACTTAATAGCAAGATTTAGCATTAACTCTCTTTTTTTGCATTTATTTTCAGTATGTGATTCTGGGATTCCTATCATATAAACCAATGGCTTCCTAACAGGAGATTGATTCAAGGGAGAAGCAAAATGCATTTGTCTTAATGATGAGCTGAACACAGCAATTTATCTTCACAATTCTCCTGGTTTCCAACAATAAGTAAATTCTATCTTACTTTAATTTTGTTTGGAAACTCTGATTCTGTGGCATAGCTGTTACAATTCTGTAGGTGGATTATTTCCCTACAAGAAGAAAGACAATGCATATTCCTTTATTTGAAAAAGCTACCTTGTAATTGTAAAGTTAGGCAATTGTGCAATCTTTAATCTCTCAATTTTTGCTATAGCTTTTATACAAAGAAGTGGAGAAAGCATTTGGTGGATTTGGCTTTTTTGTTTTTTAAAAAACATACCCAAATCAATGTCTTCTTACAATTTCTTCTGACGGTTACTGGGAATCTGTACTGGCCAAGCAGGTGGGCAAAGCTACAAAAATCACCTCATCAATTCAATTATGTTGTCTTTTCATGTTGACAAGGGAAGGTTTTCATCAGATTCAAACCAGGCAAACTCCCAGAAACCCAATGGAAGAAATGATTCCATCATTTCTCCAGGATAGTCTTCTACAATATTTTAAAATTGTATTGAGAAGAATATGTTGTTTTGTAATTGTACCATTGCAGTTCTTCATCATCTTCAGATTCTATTACATTCTAGGTTTATATTATGTTAATGGAAGTATAAAAATTAGAAAAATTCAGAACCTTAAATAAATAATATCCCCTTCTCTATTGATGAAAACAACTTCATGCTTAGAATTAACCAGGGAGAATGACTAAAATTTTAATATTACAGTTGGAGATCTCCCTCCCTCCCTCTCTCTCTCTCTCTCTCTCTCTCTCTCTCTCTCTCTCTCTCTCTCTCCCACTTCCTTCCTTCATTTTAGAAAACAATTAAAATAATTTCTCCTTCGGAAAATTATGTGATACAATTTGTTAGGTTTAATGCAAAGGTTGAAACTTAAACACCATTATATTGCATGCGATATATTTCTAAATCAAAGTGTTAATAGTCAGTCATGCAACTCATGCAAACCAAATTAATAGAAAACAATTGCCAACAAAGTGAATTTATTTCCTAGACTATTAGGAAAATATTTGAAATTATGTAGTCTGGGAATGTTAGTTTAGAGGAACCATATGCAGTCATAACAGCCTATCTTCTCTCCCCGCACCAAAAAAAGACCCTATGTAGAAAACAAAAACAGATTTTGATAAAGTATTATTTTTTCATAATCTTTTCTGGATGTATTTTTGTATACATCTAATATCCTTCCCCTACATCACAGTTTTTTGTCTTTCTCCCCTTTCTATTTAACAATGCTACCTATAGAATAATTATTTTGCCTATTTCAGTACTCCAATGTCATAGTTCTTTCACTTTTAATGCTCAATACCTCTTGAAATCATTGAATTAAAGTGTACAATTGAAATGTTAGGTCTTTCTGACTTTTGCTTAACAGCAGTCTCCTGTTAGGACTCTTTCCTCCTCCTAGACATAGGTAGTGTAGAAGGATGAAAAAAAAGAAGCAATAATAAAAATGCAGTCATCCATGTTTTGATAGCTAAGTTACATTACGTAATATGCTTTATAATATGTATCCAAATTGTCTTGTACTTTTTCATTGTTCACTTAGCTGTAGGATACTTTTTAAGCTGTGCCAGAGTTTTGTCAATGATCCCAGATATCTATGGAATTTATGTCTTTAGTGAAATGTACTAGTGTATAATAATTGCCTCTTTATAACTTTTTTTTTCATTTATTATCCAATTTTGATGCTGCCTGATTCCTAAATATATATGGGTAGCTTAAAATTATTTAAAAATATATAAATAGAAAAAAATACAAATAAAAAGAATTCACAACCAATCAAAAAAATCTTTCTGCAGGGTCAACTTGTTAGAAGAGCCTAGATACCTCTTGTATATCACAGCTGCGATACTGCATTTCAAAGAATATTCTTATAATATGTTTACTCACTGTATTATACTTCTATTTTCTTTCTTCCTATCCTGCACCCTTAATAGCTATAATTTTCTCTTATGGGAGCCCCTCTCCCCAATATAAGATATTTGATCTTCATTATTCTGAATGCAAAAGACCAGCAACTCACTGTAATCTTTTTATGTTGAAATAATAAAACAATCATTGGACTCTCTCCTGTTGTTGGCATATCTGAAGTGAGTTTTTCAATGCAGTGGTAAGGGATAAAAATAAATAAGAAATTTCAGTTTTGTATGTTAGAAGTAGGTTGAGTAAGGCTGCAATTGCAGGAATAAAAAGCAACCTGCATTTCAAAATGTAATATGTGCAATGTAGCCATGCACATATATGCTGACTTTTGTAAACTGCTCAGAAAGTGTTGTAAAGCATTGTGAAGCTGCATATAAGTCTAAGTGCAATAGAATAGAATAGAATAGAATAGAATAGAATAGAATAGAATAGAATAGAATAGAATAGAATAACAGAGTTGGAAGAGACCTTGGAGGTCTTCTAGTCCAACCCCCTGCTCAGGCAGGAAACCCTACACCACTTCAGAGAAATGGTTATCCAACATCTTCTTAAAACTTCCAGTGTTGGAGCATTCACAAGTTCTGGAGACAAGTTGTTCCACTAATTAATTGTTCTAACTGTCAGGAAATGTCTCCTTAGTTCTAAGTTGCTTCTCTCCTTGATTAGCTTCCATCCATTGCTTCTTAAGTTTTCAGGTGCTTTGGAGAATAGGTTGATTCCCTCTTCTTTGTGGCAGCCCCTGAGATATTGGAACACTGCTATCATGTTTCCTCTAGTCCTCCTTTTCATTAAATTAGACATATCCAGTTCCTGCAACCATTCTTCATATGTTTTAGCTTCCAGTTGCTATGCTACATGTCCAGAAATAGATGAGAAGATTGAAATTCTGCATTATTTTTTCTTTCTTTCTTTCTTTCTTTTTTCTTTTTTTACAAATAGTGGTACAATGCAATAAGATGTTGCATTCTATTTCCATTTAGTCTATATGATCTCAAACTTTTCCTCCAAATTTTCAGTTGTGAAATTGTTATTGATCTGGTTGCATTTATTGCCATGTGTCATTTCATTCATATTTCCAAATATTGTACACTTTTCCTGTCTGTAATTTCCATCTGCCTTATAGTGTTTCCTTTTATATTACTCAGCATACACATTGATAGAACACTACAAAAATCAATCTTGATATAGGATAAGCAATGAATATAGAAGCATTTCATGATGATAAACCCTATGTACAGGAAAGCATTTGCATACTGAAAAAAAAGGATTCCAAAGAACCTCAAACTCATCAGTGGAATAACTATATGATACAGTTCTTTCATTTTAAAAATCTTTTGCATCATAATACATATTTGATCCTAATATTTTCTAGCTTTCTTGCATGTCCAGCAAAGAAAAAAATGTACTGTCCATTTGATTATATTTTCAAAAAAAATATTTGAAATTCCCTTATACATTTTTGACAATTTATCCATAATTATGTACTGTACTAATAATACATCATTGTACAACATTCTCTTTAGGATTATAATTCAATATAATTTTTCAATCCTTTCTTTCACATATTCTCCCACTGGCCCAACTTTATAATATATCCAAAATTGTTTTGCCCATTTTATCATGCAATCTTTAACTTGTTCATCCAATAAAATTTATGCATTGATTATCATTTGTGCAGATTCAATCTGATCATCACCCTTATCCTTTTCAAATTCATAATTCTTATTTAACTATCTTTCCATTAGCTGAGCATAATGGACATGACAGAGTTACATACTAATCAAGTAGATGAGCTTCAAGGAGAAAGGAATCACTGAATATATGTAAGCTCCTTAGGGTTCTGATATTCATCCACTATTAAATTCAAGAAGAAAATGCTTTTTCCCATTTATGGATTCAGGAAGCATCCATAGTGATTTAAGTACTCATTATTGAAAAATCTTGAATTAATTTCATAGTCTAGAATCAGACAGTAAGGTCAGTATTTTTCCTTATAATTAACTTGTTTGTTTTTATCAAGACAATCTGCAAAATAGCCTGACATACTTATAAAGTGAATTAGATAATTGCTAGGCATACACTGTTTCTTTTCAGTTGTTTCATCCACCTATATATCCATAGAATAGGTGGGAGAAAACAAATATACTCTCTTTATACGAGGATTCTTTTTTTAAAAAAAATATCAAACTATCAACAGAAATAGCAGTTCTATTTTAAAGCCTAAAATATTCTTAGCTATATACAATATTTTTCTCTAAAGATTACGAATCATCGTATTTTGTTGTTGCCAAGAAATTAGAAAGAGGACTCTGTGCATCCCCACTTGAAACTCAATCTCTGTTTTGAACAAGCAGCAAAATGTCTATGCATTTCTTAATGCTACTTTTCCAAAGTTGTAGGATTATTTCTGTTTTGTGATTACAATTTTTTAGTACGTTACTATTTTCATGACAAATTGGCAGGCAAAATTCCGTGATGTAAAGCAATCCAGTTGAGAATAAAAAGTTATCTGCTGACTTATAAGTGCAGAATTGTATTTCCTTTATTTCTCATACTTTCTCCATGGTCTTCATGTAAGAGCTATTAGAGAGCTCAAATTACTGATGTGAGGAGACTTTCTCATTTAAGCCAGATTGCTATTCCTTCCACTACTCATTTAAAGCATGTCATACTGTATGGCCAAAACTCTTCTGGGCCAAGTCCCAGAATGATTCCAGTCAATGGCCACAGTCACAGCCCAAAGATTTGAAGATAACTTGTCCAGAAAATCCTTTTATTGTTTCCTGACTGATGTAATGAACAGTATCTCTTCTCTCCTTGTTCACCAGTGATCAGGTGCCTCATTTTATCCAGTGCTTAGCTTTCCAAGACTCCAAAGTAAAGTTAACTTAGCACTAAATCACCTAATTAAGGTTTTCCTTATGGTTGGGTTAAAATATTATCCAACAGCGGGTGGATATTCATATTCTCTCTCTCTCTCTCTCTCTCTCTCTCTCTCTCTCTCTCTCTCTCTCTCTCTCTCCCTCCCTCCCTCCCTCCCTCCCTCTCCCTCTCCCTCTCCCTCTCCCTCTCCCTCCCCCCCACTCCCTCTCCAATTAGCCGACTCATTGGCTTAAGCAGGAGGCACTATGCCATTCCAGACAAGTGGCTGTCCAGTCTCTTCTTAAAAGCCTCCAGTGATAGCACATTCACAATTTCTGAAGGCAAGTCATTCCACTGAAAAATTGTTCTCACTGTTAGGAAATTTCTCTTTGGTTCTAGGTTGCTTCTCTCCTTGATTACTTTCCATCCATTGTTTCTTGTCCTGCCTACAGATGCTTTAGAGAATAGTTTGATTCCCTTTTCTTTGTGGCAACCCCTGAGATATTGGAACACTGCTATCATGTTATTCCTGGTCCTTTTTTCACTAGACAATGACAATGTATAGAACATGTTAAGGGTATGGATTGGTGGATTCCTTCAATTTCATTTATCTTCATTCCAATTAAACTTTATCACTAGATGGGAGATCAAGGGACCATCCAGAAGCTTTTAATCATAACATTGGATGGGGTTAGGGCAGCGGTTCTCAAATAGTGGGGCGCGCCCCCCTGGGGGGGCGCGAGGCTCCGTAAAGGGGGGCGCGAAGGCTCCCTTTCCATCTGGGTGCAACGGCAGCGGCGGCGGCGTGGGCGGCGTGGGCGAGGCATAATATATCCCGCCTGGAAGTGGCAGCACTTCGGACTGTGGAATTTCATTGGAGCCGCGGGCTGGAGCTGTGCAAGAAGCCTGCTCAGGCGGGTGTGGGAGGGAGGGAAGCATGGCTGTCCCAGGCTTCCCTCCCTCCCCCCCCCACCCCAGCCCAAGCAGACTTTTTGCACAGCTCCAGCCCGCGGCTCTGATGAGTCTCTGAGCAGTCCCCAGCGCTGCCACTTCAAGCCGGGATATATTCTGCCATGCCCTCGGCGGCGTCTTTATGCAGGTAGTTCGCCTCCCCGCCAGCAGCTCCACCGCCAGCATTCCGTCTGGAAGCGGAAGCGCAACAGCCGCTGTTGGGGAAGGGACAAAGGGGCGGCGGTCGCCTGATCTTGCCACCGCCACCCCTTCGCCCCTGGTAACGGCGACTGTTGTGCTGCTGCTTCCAGCTGGGATGCTGGAGGAGCTGCTGGCAGGGAGGGAGGGAAGAAAGGGAGGAGGGAGTAAGCATAGACAAGCAAGAGGGAAAGAGGAAAGAAGGCAAGCAGGCAGGAAGGAGGCAGAAGGAAGGAGGGAAGAATGGAACTGGAAGGGAGGCAGGGAAGGAAGGAGGGAGGGAGAAAGGAAGGATATGAGGATAGGGAAAGAGGAAAGAAGGCAGGCAGGCAGGGGGAAAGAGGAAGGAGGGAACTGGAAGGGAGGCAGGAAGGAAGGGAAGGAGGAAGGGAGGGTGGAAGGAAGGATAGACAAGCAAGAGGGAAAGAGGAAAGAAGGCAAGCAGGCAGGAAGGAGGCAGAAAGAAGGAGGGAAGAATGGAACTGGAAGGGAGGCAGGGAAGGAGGGAGGGAGAAAGGAAGGATAGGAGGATAGGGAAAGAGGAAAGAAGGCAGGCAGGCAGGGGGAAAGAGGAAGGAGGGAACTGGAAGGGAGGCAGGAAGGAAGGGAAGGAGGAAGGGAGGGTGGAAGGAAGGATAGACAAGTAAGAGGGAAAGAGGAAAGAAAGCATGTGACTACGGTGGGAGACGAGGAAAGACCGGTGTGCTATGTTATGCAGAGGTGTACTTATAACAATTTGATAGACAAATTATACTATTTACAGTCGCGCGGGGGGGGGCGCGAAATGTTTTCTTCTTCCTAGGGGGGGCATGACAGAAAATAATTGAGAAGCACTGGGTTAGGGAAAGATATAAAATTTGACTGAAAGCTAGACTAATGAGATTTTACTTTTTTGAAATTACATACATACATACATACATACATGCATGCATGCATGCATGCATGCATACATACATACATACATACATGTAGGCAGTGCTTAAATCTAAATTATTTTGCCACCGGTTCTGTGGGTGCGGCTTGGTGGGGAGTGCTGGGTTGGACAAAGACTGGGGAAGTGATTAATGGGAGGGGATGGGGGAAGAGGGTAGAGGGAAAGAATGTCAGAGTGTCTTTTCAGATCATGGGGAAAGAGAGGAGCAAAATTGACAGAGATCAAATCTGTGGCTGATGAAAAGCTCCAGGCGATGCTGCGTCTCTTCCAACCTTATCTGGATGCAGGCAAGAAAAGGGGGGATGTTGACACCTCTCTCCCCAGGAGATTAACTTCCCTCTCACTCTCCCCATCCTTTCCTAGAGTGGCAACTTTGCACTGCTGCTGCTCCTCGTCTCTCCTGCTCCCTGTGTGGAGCCGGGAGCAGTTTCTCCCCCAGCCTGCAACCTTGGAGGGAGAGAAACCCTCCACGGAGCCTGGCAGTGGCCGATGTATTCCTCCCAAAACTGAATTCCCTGATGCTCATTCCGCAGCACCCCACCTGCCTCGTCTGCCCACCTGCCTCCCTTGCAGAGTCTGGGGGTGGGAGATAAGAGGATCCCCCCTGCAGCTGCCTTGTGATCCTACATGGGCTCCTAGCCCCAGCACTGCCACCTGCCCCCCCCCCACATATCTTCAGGCTGCTCTTCTCGCTGGGGACACAACTACCTCTGGAGCTGGAGCCCCAATGTGGCCAGGGAGGGAAAAGGTACAGGGAGTCCCTGCCCACCATCCCTGCAGCTCGCACACCCCTCCGCTCCTCTCTGACCCACTGTGCATGGTGTGAGAAAAGGCAGCGGGTGGTGGCCAGCCTGAAGGGGATGGCACTGCCCGACCTGGGCATGAGGGAGCAGGGCAGAACAGGGGCTTAAGTGACAGCTGTCTTTTTTGGTAAGGGGGGAGGAGAGCCGGGATGGTCAGCTTCAGAAGGATAATTTTGTGCTTTGGGGAAGGGGGAGAACCGTCTGGTGGGGGTGCAGGAATTAAAGCCAGCTGAAGAACTTTCTGCTAATCACTGGAGATTCAATCCCACCTTCAATATCAAAACCAAATGAGGGTCCGGCCCAGCCTCAGGGTCTTTCCTGGCTTTTCCAGGGGGGAGTGGCTTCCTTCCTGTTTGAAGGGGTTGGTGGGAAGGATTCTCTATTCAGCCTCGAGAGAAAAGAAGCACGTACTTGCTCGGTTTGAAAGCTTCCACCAAATGGGAAAAATGTGAAGAGCAAGCCTGCATTTCTTTCCTCTCGAGGCTAAATGGGGAATCCTTCCCACATGAAAACAGGAAGGAAACAATCTGGGGAAGACCCTGAGAAAGAGCTGGTGAATCAATCCTGCCAAAGTAAAAAAAAAAAAGTTCTGATGATTACGCAACATTGTCATAGCTGATTGTCGGAATCTTTTTTTTACTACCAGATGGGGCAAACCATAGGATTTTTTGCTACCAGTTTGGGAGAACTAGTCTGCACCAGCAGCATTTCACCCCTGTTTGTAGGGGATGTATAATTTTGCTATGAATTTTATAAGATTTTTCACTGTTAGTTCTATACATACAAGTATCTGAAGTAAATTGATTAACTTTATAAGCAGCTGCTGTATGTATGAATTACTGGGTAAATCTGTCAGGATGCCGTTTTGCTGGAGTCAGAAGATTCCTTTCGATGCATTTATCTCAATATGATTCACAGGCAATTTAAAGTCCTGTATAAGTTTTCTACCAGAAGGAAGAGAAAAGAAATGGGATAAATACAGAAGTACAAAAAATGGAGGTACTTAAAAAAAAAACTCTAAACATGATCTAGGATTGTCTTTAGAATATACTGTGTATGGAAGTGAGAGATGGAAGGAACCACAGCAAACCTATTTTCTCTGAGGCAAGGTTCACAATCCATCAATAATTACTTCCTACGGTTGCATAAGATGGCTTTCTGCCTGATGCATTCAGATATCATTCACAGTGTCCCAAACATGAGCTTCTGTGTCATTAATGGATGCTTTAATAGATTAAAATAGATTTTGGAAGTCTCCAAATATAGATGGAATTGTCTATCAAGACTTCCTAGCATAAAAATTACTTACCCATTTCATTACACAGACTCTGGGTGACTATTATTATTAGTTCCACAATATTCAATCAATTTGAAGCTACCAATACCTCTCAATGGATTTCTTAAGAATCTCTCTTGGTACCCATTCATGAATATTTATGAATATTTCATTGACTACGGCATAATTGCTGACCAAGGGTTGACAGTAAAACACAAGGAAGAGGCCCCCAGCTGTCCTTTCAAACTAATGGAAAAACTCACAGCAGAAAAGTCTGATGAAGGTTTTACTTATTTCATTTTATGTGAGGTACGTTTTGGGTTTTTTGGACAAATTTAAATCCTTTAAGTGCTGTAATTTTGTCTCTTCTCTTCTCTTCTCTTCTCTTCTCTTCTCTTCTCTTCTCTTCTCTTCTCTTCTCTTCTCTTCCCTTCCCTTCCCTTCCCTTCCCTTCCCTTCCCTTCCCTTTTCTTCCCTTATCTTCTTCTTCTTTTTAGAATAGAGAAGCAAAAATATACAAATGCTTTGTAGTAGGAGAACATTTTCCTCACATTGCCTAATGAGAATCTCATTCATTAGTCTGCTAAACTATACCTTTATGTGGCTCTGTGCCTTATTCATAATAATAAACCATTCTATACACCCATTGAATTAGAGCTGAAAAACCTAAGGTGTAAATTATGGCCAATGGGAAAATACTATAGATTCTGCTAGTAACACATAAGACCATTAACCATGTTGCAATCCACTATGCAGTCAATATGTGCTCAGTCTACTACTTCTTCTACTTTAAATCCATAAATACCCCATTTGAAATAGGCTAAATTTTATGAAATATTTGGATTTTATGTTTTCTATTTTTCATCCCCCACCAATTTGGTTTTTTTTGGGGAGGTGAGGGAGGAATACCTTGATTTATTACAAAGTAGAATCCCCAGTTTTTGCATACTATGTTGTATTATGTTGGTTACTTCAATATATATATATATATATATATATATATATATATATATATATATATATATATATATATATATATATATATATATATATATATATATATATATATATATATATATATATATATATATATATATATATATATATATATATATATATATATATATATATATATGATATTGGGTTTCATATGGGCTTTCCTATATTTTCTAAAACAGCTGTGGAGCAGGCATCAAATCCATCTAAAGCTAAGGGTCTCCTGAATTTGGGAAATTGTGATATGATACCAATATCAGGTTGGTTTAGGCTATTTACATCTAGTTACATCTGGTTATTTACAATTATATTATAGAAGAGACAGTAAATTCTGTTTCGTCTTTTATACCTAAGATCTACTTATCTAGATCTAAGATATTCATCTAGCTTGATCTGACTCTAAAGTTAAGTTGATATAACTGGAAAAAAACATAAGTTCAAGGTATTTTTGTTTAATAGCTTTTTTTCAAGAAGATTTGTGGTTGTCTGCCACTATTAAATGGGTTAATCCACTAGTGTTTCAGTTTAACCTGTAGGTAAGCATGTTTACCTAAAGACTGGATTTAGGTTTTCTGAGTCCTGCTTCCTGTTGAAGTACTGTATTTGGAACACAGTGGGTAACCTGAAAGATACTTCTGAGAAATTTTATTTGAATTCTTTCTAAGGTAGTCATACTGTTATATGGTTTTAATTGGGACCCGTGTAGCAGTTGTGCTGGGATATAGCTGCAAGCAACTTAATTATGGTAAAGATAAACTGTCCTTTTGAAAAAATGATAAATTTGTACAGCTCATGCAGATTTCTGCCCATTGTGGGATACATAGTCCAGGTGGGTATTTCTGCTTCTTGAAGCTTGCAAAACTATCCTTAAATATTTACAAATCTTAACCTGCTCAGTGGGCTGCCTACCTAAATTTCAGCTTCTGTGTTTTAGGTATTTGGAAAAATGTAACAGTCTTAGTTGATGTAATTTATTACTAGTTTCTCCTTGGTACAATAGTGCATAAGTGACTACAAAGCTTTTTTAGGGCCAATGGGGGTTAATGACAGAATTACTGCATCATTGGCATACAGTAATAAACTGATATGTCTTTGGGCTAATTTAAGGGGATGAAAAGGAAAGTTACTTAAGTGATGAACTAATAATTTTATACACTAAAACTGAATAAAACTGAAGCCAGTACACATCTCTGTTTGACTCCCCTCCTTAGGGATAGTTCCTTTCAGTGGTGGGTTGCAGGCAGTACTTCCCGTACGCGCATACCGGAGCCAGGTCCACCCGCCTGCCCTCACTCCTTACCATCCTTTTAGATCTTCAGCGCTTCTGCACACAGAGCGTACAGCACCTGTGTGATGCTCCGCTGAGCAGCTGGACCGGTTAGAACGGGATTTGAAACCCACCACTGGTTCCTTTGTGATATGTCCTTGATAACTGAACCTGATCTTCAATCTGTATTCTCATATATTTTAATGAGCATTAGGGGTAGAGTCTGTCAATTGTGGCATTTTTTATTTATTCATTTATTTATTTATTATTCATGCTTCTAGACCGCCCCCTCTCCCAAAAAGGGACTCGGGGCGGTGTACAGTCCATGCCAAATATATCAAAATACAATAAAAATTGAATATGTACAGTTGGAATGGAGGAGGTTAAAAATGGAATTAAAAGAACTGTACAAAGCAATATATATAAATATAGGATTTTGAACCCCTAAAACACACACAATAAGTTAAAAACAATACCCCTAAAATAACCAGTTAATACATTTGCCAGGAGGGACAGTTGTAATTATGCCAGGCCTGCTAATCGGAACAGGTGAGTTGTTATTTTTGAATTTATCCCACAGTTTATTCTGGATTCAGAGACTGCAAGCTCTTAAGATTTTCCTCATTTGCTCTGAGATTATATAAAACAGAAAAATGTTTTTTTTTTAATCCTACCACTATATAATTCATTTGAATTAATTATATCCAGTGGTGATATGCAAGTCTTCAAGAGGATGATTTGCTACAGTTTGAATCATGATAAACTGTAGGGGAAGGGGAAGGGCTAAATGATAGCAGATATAACTTGATGTCATTAC
Source organism: Natrix helvetica (assembly GCF_964273705.1). Classification (NCBI taxonomy): domain Eukaryota; kingdom Metazoa; phylum Chordata; class Lepidosauria; order Squamata; family Natricidae; genus Natrix; species Natrix helvetica. Next base: position 112,536,494 of record NC_138550.1, read on the forward strand.
ACAAGTGAGACATTTCTACCATGACATATGATAGCTTGTCCTGCAATTATGTGGTTCGAGGTGTAACTCCACTGAAGATACTCTGTGAAGAAAGAGGAAAGAAAGCAGGCACATAAACTGGTTTATTTTGCCTTGCTTTCCTTCTACAGACCCTCACACCCTGGACAAAAAGTGTTTCTACTCTCAAAACAATGCTATAGGGCACTGCACACCAGAACAACTAGACACAAGGATAGTTTTTTTTCCTGAATGCCATCACTCTGCTAAACAACTAATTCCTACAACACTGCCAAACTATTTACTAAGACTGTATTACTATTATTCTTCTCATCCTTCATATTACCTATCTCCTCCCACCTATGACTCTAATCATGTTGCTTTATTTTTACGATTTATATTGTTCTGTTTGTTTCCTAGTATGATTTGATTGCTTATTAGTAACCTATGACTATCACTAACTGTTGTATCTTATGATTCTTGATGAATGTATTTTTTCTGTTTTCCTTTTATGTACACTGAGAGCATATGCGCCAAAGGCAAATTCCTTGTGTGTCCAATCACACTTGGCCAATAAAGAATTCTATTCTATTCTTTCTATTTGGTTTGGTTCTATTCTATTCTATTCTTTATAGCCTCTTCTGGCATTTGTAGTACCAGGAAAAAATTCTGACACTGGGGAATCTAGTTTCTGCAAATGGATCTGGTGAGGATCTTTGGTACTTTCAAATAGGGATGCTAAACTATTAAGTTTAAGTTTATTATTAGATTTATAGAATTTATATTCTGTTATTATTAGATTTATAGAATTTATATTCTGTTATTATTAGATATAACAGAATTTATATTCTGTTGCAATCTCTGCTTTATTTCCTCCTATGCTCCTGTGGAAGAGCCAGCATGGAATTTAAAAACATTATATGGAACCTTTTAAAAATGTAATGTAGTAAGTGAATATTTCCTTTAAGCTGGACTTTCTGCCATGAAACACAGAGTATAAGTGTTGGGGTGCCAGGGAGACTGCAAGCTCCTAAGACTTTTTTGCTTTGAGATTCTATGTTCATTGCACTGAATCTAGGTCTGTTTTGCCTTTTATCCCCCTTCCATTCAATTGTGTGCAGAAGATGCAAAATTGCTAGGTTCTTAACAAATTACATCTGGTTATTCCAAAATTCTGTCGACCATTGAAAAGTCAACACACGCACAAATTAATATTTATCTATTTATTTGCCTTTTAAAAACATAACCTGTCTTATAAACATTTCTTTTAAAAGATGTAAATTAATAAGGAAATGGGCTCACTTTCGCGTTCAGCTCTGAGCTGCTCCCCAGGAGTTTCCTACAGAATTAACTATGCCATTCAATTTGCTACAAGCAGAAATCAAGCAGAGTACTGAAAACTGCTTTTCGGAGTAAATAATTCAAAGTGATGTGTATGCATAAGCACATCAAGTACTGCAGGTGAACCTTAAGAAGCTCATATGATAGCTTTGAATGAATCCAGTTCGGTAGTAGTAGATGGGGAAATTGTTTTTAAAGGCAAAATCTAACAACCAGTCTAAACATTGACGGTAATAAAAGACTGTCAATGAAATCTAAGAGACCAGTTTGTTCCAGCAGTTCAAATATTGACAGCCCAATCATAATTCTAAGTTGGTAGCATTAACTAATAGCTGTCGATATGAAGTTGCACTTTGATTTAGGGCTTCTGGTGTCCACAAAGTGCATTCCACATGATAATATTGGTATTTGAGAAATCACTCCCCATCTAAAATGCTCTGCACCAGATAAAGCTGGCATAAACTACAAAATTGTGATTTGCACTGCTTAATTTACACTTTTGGTTTGCACTATATACATCCTCAAAACACCTTTCTTTTCCTCTTTCTTTAGTGACTTTGTTCTGATTTCTTTTTAAAAAAAAATAAGTATCCTTGTAAAAGGCAAATCTTTTTTTTTTCTTGGACAGGCCTTCATTCTTTCAATCCTGTTTTCATTTTCCCGGTGGTGGGATTCAATTTTTTTTACTACTGGCTCTGTGGGTGTGGCTTGGTGGGTGTGGCATGGCTTGGTGGGCGTGGCTTGGTGGGCATGATATGGGATGAATACTGTAAAAACTCCATTCCCACCCCATTTTAGGGGAAGGTTATTGCAAAATCCCCATTCCCTCCAGATCAGCTGGGACTCAGGAGACAGAGAATAGATGGGGGCGGGGCCAGTCTCCGAGGTAGCTTCTTTTCACTCTGCCTAATGTTACAGTTGAGCCAGGTAACATCATAATATCTTGACAGGATTATCTCCTCAATCTCCTAAATGAAATGAAAGGAGGAAAAACTACAATGAAAGCTATTTATTCATTTACTTCCAGGATTTCTATGGTGGCCTATCTCATATAATGGTTCACAACTATTCATAAAATATTATTAAAAACAAAGATATTATTGATCTATTTATGCCAAAACTGTGTGGCATTGTATCAGATCTCTCTCTCATTGAAAAGGAAACATGAGCTGCAGGAAGCCAGAGCTTTAAAACGAATGTGCTCATTTACCCCAAACTAGATTATGTTAAAACTAAATAAAGTTTGTAATGCATGAGCCATTCAGCTGTTGTAATAGAATAAACCAGGTAAGAGAGGTGGTATTCAGTAGGTTCTGATCAGTTCTGGAGAACCGGTAGCAGAAATTTTGAGCAGAGAACGGGCAAATGCTACCTTTGACGGGCCCCACCTCCATCTATTCTCTGCCTCCCGGGTCCCAACTGATTGGGAGGGAATGGGGACTTTGCAGTAACGTTCCCCTGGAGTGGGGAGGGAATGGAGATTTTACAGTATCCTTCCCCTGCCACACTCACCAAGCCATGCCATGCCCAACAAGCCATGCCCACAGAACCAGTAATAAAAAAAAATTGAATCCCACCACTGAAGGGTAAGGTTGTGATGCAGCTGCCAATGAGTGCTAATGCCAATTTAGTGAAAATTGGGAGATTATTAAAGGGGGGAGAATGCAGCATGTGCTAATACACATGCTCCAAAGATGCAAATGGCTGCTTGATGGTCTTTTAGGGAGCCATAGATGTGACCTTGGAGACGACATCTAGAAGTTGTCAGAAGATGCAGAAGAAATATGTGTTAAACCCAGGGAAAAGGAAAATTACTAGAGAGAACAAGATTCTGTTATTATAATCTCAAAATGGCTAACATCAATCTTGTAAATCTGTCTGTATTTTCTCTTCCTTCCCTTTTATGTCCCAGGGAACCATCTGAAAGCCATTCAATCTCTCTTTCTAATATTTTCCCACCCGTTTTCTCTAGCCTTGCCACCATTTCTGCATTGATTGACATCCTAACAGGTCTTGGATATCTGCTCTAAGGTCATTTCCATAGCTCCCTACACCAGCTAATGGTTGTTCATTTATTTTACAACTCATGTGCAAATCTGCCCATGATCTGCCCATCGTATTATTTGCCCCCAAAGCCCTCAATCACACACACACACATAGTGTGTGTGTGTGTGTGTGTGTGTGTGTGTGTGTGTAACTCAGTGCTGGGTTGCCAATTTTTTTACTACCGGTCTGGGCTGTGTGCACTTGCTCATGCGCCACTTCTGCACATGCACAGAAGCATCCAGGTGGGTAGGTGGAGCCTCCCACCGCCGCTACTACCAGCTTGCCCAATCTAGGCTGAACCGGCAGCAACCCACCTCTGATGTAACTCCTGTCAGATGGCAAGTTGGCTGTGGCAAGTTCGCCGTGTCGAGTTGCCTGTGGTGAGTTGGCTATGGAAAATTGTCATAGATCCTCTTAACAATCAGTAATTCCCTACATTGTCATAACCCATTCACTGTTGTATGGAAACAGTAAGAAACTACAAGCCTTCTCTGCTGGCTTTAGTGCAAAAATCAAAGGAAAGATTTGCCTCCAGAAACTGCTGTCAACCACCCTGAGGCTTTTGCTCACTCTTCATGTTGTCAAAAATGCCTTCAGGCAGAGACTTTTAATCCTTTGTAGCATCAAATGAATGTCTTGAACACACTCTGACTCTTTGTGCAACTACAGTACATAGAAACTGGAGCAACTATTTATGTGCTACTCTTGTCACAAGTGACTGTTAGTTTTGTCAAGTAGAAAATCTCTCTTCCCATTTCTACACATTCCAATCCCATCTCTACCAGCATTTCTGATTTAATTTGTGTCCTTTATACACAAGTGTCTTTTGTGATCAATATTTGATGGAATCATTTTTGTATGGGGGAGGGTTATATTTTCACAACCTGGTGTTGGGATTTGACTGAGCCCATATAGTTACAACTTCAGAAATAAACCTGGTCAGAATTAAGGGGAAAAAAAACAGAACAAAAAAACCAGGGGATTATTCACAGGCATCATTTTGCAAAGAAAATATTCTCAGCCTAAAATCCTACTTAAAGTGGTTGATCCCACATAGTTATAGTTTCAGAAATAAGCCAGACAGGGATTTAACAAAATAGCATATTATTCAGAGGCATAATTTTACAAGGGAAATGTTCTTAGTCTAAAATTCTATCTCTTGTGCATTCACCAAGATGAATAAAGTTGAATCATTTTATACACATTGGGAGAAGAAAGTGCATGTAACTTCTTCAGAGCTAGCATGCAAAGTTGTATTCACCTAATACACAGATATGTTTCATTCCAAAATGTATGGCTAGGACCTGGAGACAACTTAATTTATGGATATTCAAGCATTTTCTGTCTCCTCCTCTTCCTTTCCCAATCTATGTGGGGAGTTGTTGTTTTTTTAAAGGAGGTTTGGGAGATTAAGTAAACTATGCAGAATAATGAGCAGAAAATGCAAATAAAATATTTTAATTTCAGAAAGCGTGATGACTTTTTCCTTGAAACCTTGAAATTTTCCATTGCAAAAGATCAAATTAGTCTCCTCTCAGTATTAATTCTGTTGGCCTGCAAAACCATGGTTTTCTGTAGATTGCCTTCAGTATGCTTGTTGATTTTGACTGATGAGGCTGGGAAAGTATTGTGTGTTTCTTAGTTTTTATGCCTATTTATAAATTATGTTTTGTTTTTTAAAACGTAAAAATTAATAAAATGAGGAAATGCATGATAGAAAATCCGTAGATATGTTTTTGTTCATTTGTTATATGGGACCTATAGACCGCTTTAATCAAAGCCAACTCCAAATGGCATATAATTTCCAACCTTATAAATTCAGATTAAAAGGAAACATAACACTAAAAGAACAACTCAAAACATCCAAAGGAAAAAAGGTAAAACAATAGGAATGCTATAATCAATAATTCTCAAATGAAAACATAATTTCTTACCAGTCATAATATTCCAGTCTCCGTGCTCTAATTAAATCATTTTATAACTTTTTTTTTAAATGAAGAGAAGGTCTCTTCTGATCCTTGAGACAATTTATTCTAAATAAAAGGTACTGTGACTGAAAAGGCAAAATCACAGTTCCTGAAAACAGCAGCCTCTAAGATGGAGTGGGGAACCATGGCCCTTTTATAACTTGTGGACTTCAACTCCCAGAATTCCTGAGCCAGCCATGGGAGTTGAAGTCCACAAGTCATAAAAGGGCTTTGGTTCCCTATCCCTGCTCTAAGAGAATAGATCCAGGATGAGCCCACCATACTGATTGGTCAACATCTGGTGATGTTACTGGGAACAGATTATTTTACAGATATCTAAATCATGAAGGGCTTTAAAGATGACCTCAAGCATGTTGAATTGTACCCAAAGCTAACTGGTAGCCAATGAAACTCCTGTATCTTTATTCAATGGATAAGCTAATGCTAAATCATTGAGATAACATGTGTAAATCTAATTTTAATAAATTGCCATTGTGTCAGTGAAAATATAGAGAAGGCCATGAAAAGGGGTGACTGTTGTTTACTAATTTCCAGCTGCTAAGACTGCAAAAGCATATTTAGCAAGTAAGGAATTGTGCATCCACTACATCAAGAAAAATATTCACGACATGTCTTATAGCACATATAATACTAAATAACTATAATTAAAAATAGTAACTAACTATAATTTAAAAATGTACCCAACTAGCACATTTCCCTTACTTTTTCCTTCCCCTCCATATCCTGCCACACATATAATCCTACAGACATAGAATCTGTTTTGGGTACCCTGATAAATAGACTTTACACTTTCTCACAAAAATTCTCACAAGGCTAAGATGGGGGGGGGGGGAAGGGGTGGCTGATATGGTGGCAGGATTGGGAGGGGTCATTGTGGCATGGAGTAGGAGTTTGGAGAAGAAATGGCTGAAAAATAATATTAGATTAATAAACTTTGAAGTTACTGAATGTTTATCTGCTCTCCCATGGAACCCAGACTATTGAGATGTTTGAAGGCAACCTGAGACTAGATTACTGAAGAGAGACAATCAAACCAGCCATTATGGGAACTGATCCAAGACAAATAGATAATCTGTATTTAAGAATCATGTTCCAAGAATGATAAAGGAAGATAATGCCCTGCCATCCTAGAATATATCAGTCTTGTTCAATACTCTGGCTTAATTCTGAATGAAAAGTAGAGAAGAAATTGTTGCTAGCTATGCACAGATATAGATATGGGTTAATAGAAAAAGTATTCATACTGGATAATATTGGTGCAAATTACAACATCACAATAAGTCACACCATTTTCCTTTATGACCAAAGTGGATAGGGATGAATATTTGTTGAACTATCTGATTATAATACTGTACAGCCACATATGCTTGTCAATGAGAAATATGACTAAAGAAAGGAAAAATTCATAGCAGGTTTCTCTGTGTTGAATAGCCAGTCCTTTCCCAGATACTCCAAACCTGTGTGACAATGATTGCCAGAGCTATATCTCTATACAAATTCCTATTTCTTTTTTCTTTATTTATTTCTATTTAGCACAATTTAATTATTGCATCTATTCCCGGGAGAAAGCATTTACCCTAGAATAACATAGACTCCAAGATAACAGACTTTTAGACAAATTACATTCTTGTGCTCTAGTCTCTAGTTCCATTTTGTGGTTTGACATGCTTGTCAAGGCTGTCATTAGTATCAAAGGAGAATCTCCAGGTGGGCAATGAGAAGAGAATATGGAAGAGATGAATAGAGTGTAGATCAGAGACAAGATTGTAATTACCTACTGTGTTAATTAAAATTCAACACCTGTACTTTTAGAGGTTTATTCCCTATGTGATGTGGAGAATATTGGCTTGTATAATTTTGATTAGATCTTTGTAGCTTTCCTGGATGAATCATTTCAATTAAAACATCACTTGGTACCTATTCTTCTCAAGTTTATAAACAACTTCTCTCTTGTCAAGAATCATCTGCCGACATAAATCCAATCCCAGAATGCTGCTTTTGAATCTTCAAACAATATTTCCTTCTGATTCTTTGAACATTCTTAAGGACTTGGATGAGGGGCATGCAAAAAGACCATTCATTCCCTTTCCATTCATATATGGTGCCACTGCTCTCAATTGTTTTTGCTTCTTCCAAATTAGTTTTATCTCTGCCAAATAACACAGCTTGGCTTGAAGTAGCTTAAGTGATTTGAATGAGGGTTGAATGTTAATGGTTTGATTCTCTGTTTCCTTTGCTCTCTTTAGTGACACAAGGGAGAGATATTTTAAATATCTATACATATCTATAATAAAAAATAAAAATGTTTTATTTTTCAACTTTATACTGAATCTTGTGTCTACTTTGCTGAAGCAATAGAAGTTTTAGCCAGCAGGTGTGGGGAATGACTTCAAACAATAATTCAGGTTGCGTGCATCCTCAAATTTTAATTTATAATGTTATAAAATGAGTAAATTACTAAATATGTTATTGGAGAATTATTTTATTAAAATATTTAATTTTAATCAAATGAAAATGATATGAAATTAACTTTAAATTAAGGGTTAATTAAAAAGTGTGTGGATATATCTGTACAGTGCCATCTAAACTTCTTCTATTCTATGTTAGTGTTGTTTTGACTCCAAGCAGATTTAAGAAAATCCAGTCTTGGCTGAACATTTTGATAACTGCTTGCAAGTGTGAATTGCAGGCTACCATGTCCACTGGACAATTCCCATCCTTCTATGCCATAGCATCTTTCCGATCTAAAGAATAATTGCCCATCCCTTACCTTCCTAAAGTTGATTTTCCTGGACATATTACTTCTTTCTCTTCATATCCTTCTTGAGAGACTGAGCAAAGAGAAGCAGACAAGGGCATGTCAGATTAGAGACAGCCTAGCCCACAACCAGATAGTGGATGGAGCAAGACGCTCAGAAGAGAAGCTCCCTAGTTTCCTGGGCTCTAAACAAGATGAGAAAGATAATTATACATTTATACTTGCAAGTTTCTGTCAAGGTAGCTTTACAATAAAGTAAATTAGCTCTTCTGGTTATGATTCCTATTTGACAAGGCCAACAAATATCTGCCCCATCCTCAGACAGGGTAGGAATGTTGTGAGTCCTTTCTCATCTAGTATATCTTGGAAGGATTGTTTTCTCTTGCTGCCTCCATTTTGTGACCTTCTTATCATATGATTTACTGATCACATGAAGCCCTTATATGCAGAAGAACACCAACACTGACATCCTCTAAATTCCCCTAAGATTTTACCTAGCCTGGTAACGAAATGTTTAGAAAACAACCAGAAGCTCGGATACTGAATCTTCACCCTCATTCTTGTAGAACACCCTCCCCCAATGATCCAACAGACCCTTTTTAGCCTTAATTGCATAATTTTATATGTATTCTGTTTTATATTGCGAGCCTGGAGCCACTTGGGAGTCAGGTGCTACCAAAATTAAACAAACAAACAAACAAATGAACAATGTGCATCTGAATTTTTACAGCTCTGATTTAGTATCCTTAACCCAAGACAACTTTACCTTTTTTTATTTATTAATGTGTAAAGTACACTCAGTTGGTTTTCATTATTGATTGATCCTCTAGCACCCTTTAAAGATATAAAATCTACAGGCAATCAGCTCATTTTATTTTATTTTATTTTATTCTGTTTTAAAACACATAATATGGAAAACAAAGTCAGGAGTATTTTTCTCAAAATATAATGGGCATCTTGAACACAACCGTAAACACCTTCCAACTATTGAATAAACCCCCTTATGTCTCTTTTCCCCTCATGGTTATCATTCAGTGCAGCCATGACAGCATGGTGCATCTGATTTATTATTCGTGGAAGCTCCCCACATATATTGAATATACTCTATATGATAATTCCTTATGCCTGAGCAATTCTATGTGTGCTTATTGAAACTAGGAAATCTGACTTCCCACCTGTGTACTTATGTACCAGCCCCTGAGGCATTACGCTTCTGTAAGCTTCAAGCTTCTGATTCTGTGAACAATGAACAATATTAATGTCTCATATATCTATTTTACTCATAAAAGGTAACTCTTGACAAAGAGATATTCAGTGTAGACAAGGAGAATCTCAAATGAACATAGTTCTCAAAAAAAAAAAAATCCCTCTAACATGTTGCAGTGGAACAGTGGTCTTTCATGTGCTAACCTGTAAATTGGAAATTAAGAAAAATGGGGTGAAATATTCTTTATATCCCCCAATGTCCAACCTCCATGTAGTTTTGCAAAGGCTCAAAGTCAAACCTCCTTCACTTTCCCCATCACTTTCGGTGTTGCAACTTTCAAAAACTCATTAGTGCCAAGGACATTATGGCAGCCATTCCAATGATTGTACCTGCTTGTCAGCTGTTCTGATCAGAATCAGGAATGTTGTTTCTGATTAAAGTCAGGAAAATAACTCTCCATTTCCCAGCTTTACCCCGTGCTGCCACTCCCTGTTTTTTATTTCCATAGTATGGCTTTCTTCCTTTTTATTTCTGTTTAATGCTGCTCACCAATGCACAGGGCTGAATAAAACCCACCGTCCATGGGTCTTTCTCTTTCTTTTTCTCTTGGTCTACCAGCTTATTTTTCCTCAGCTGGGCTCTGACTGCAATGAGCACAGGGGCTTGTGATCAATTCAAAGTTTTCTTTTCCCACAAACTAAACAACCCCCTTCTCAGAAATGCAATACCTATGACTGAAAGACTCACAATGGATATATGATTGGTGAAGATGAGAGACAGAGATGACAAATGTTACTGTTTATTTGTTTTTGCTTAAAGAAAGATCAGCAATTACATTTATTGGTGACTGGAAATCCTTTGTAGACTTTATGCTGAAAAAAATTGAACTGGTGTTTTTATGGATGATGATTAGAAAGAATAGAATAATTGAAAGAAAGGTGTCAAGATGTAATCTTTGAGAGATAAAAGATAAATGTATTTATAACTGCTGTTGAGAAAATTGGAAGCCATTTCTTTATTACCATTTCTTTTTTGTTTCCTTGTCCCTTTCCTTTATTTTTCTCTTTGATTCAAAATTTGTGCTTTTTATTTTCTTGATAACTTCTGTGAATAAAAAGTCTATATACTATATAGTCTATATAGTAGGAAAGATTCCTACTATATATTCACTTCATATTTTGCCCATTCTGACCCCTGCAATCTGCCAATACAGGTTAATGCAGGGCATGTGCATATTCCACTGCTAGTAAAGATTTTTCCCATCTTCCTTCTGTTATCATTATTTTATGATATTGTGGATATATAAAGTTTTGCTATAATTTGTATTGGTGGAAAAACCTGAGTGCTTATGCACTTTTAAGCAAATAGAATAAATTCAGGAACTCACAATACAGATTTGTTAGTTCCTACCAATAAACTGAAAAAGAATCACTCAAATAATTCATTGTCGAAACTAGGATAGAAAAAGAATTACATTTTGAATGACTGTAGGACAAAGAAAAACAAACATTTTCTTTCACCTAGGCAGAGAGATTGAATTATTTTTCTGTTAAAATTTTTGATTTAATGTGGAGTCAATTAATGGTGTAGCAGTGTTGATACTTTTCTGTGGCCGACTCCACTGTCATAGATATAGCACAATCATCTCCATTTTGAGATGAATATATTAAATTAATCTGGTACAGCTAAGAAAATTGTACATAAGAAGGAAAAATTGTATAAATATAAATAGAAAAGCAAAACAGGTCATCAATCTGTATTCTTAGGATACAGGATATTATGCTGTCTTTTAGGAAAATCAAGCTTTTCGTCTTTAAATCTGTTGAGGAATTTCTTTATCTTTTCCTTATCCTAGAAAGTTCATGTTTGTTGAATGAGAAATTTTACAGAATTTATCTGCATTTATTTGTATTCAAATTATCACATCTCTCAGGATTCATATTTCTCCTTTTCTGGGATATGCAAACATACAAATGCACAGAGACAAGGTATAGAAAACCTCATTATAAGGTAACTGATTTACATTGTCTCAGCATATGGGACAACTTCTACAACTATTAAATCATTACTTCACAGCCACACTCTAAATACAAGAAATGTTTCCTGGAATTTAGGCTAAAATTCTAGAATTCCTGAAATTTTCCCCTTAGGACTGGTAAGATTTTTCAGTGGGTTGAAAAGAGAACTTCATTTCTGAAGAAATACTGGTAAGTGAACTTTTCTTTCAACTGGCCTTATGAGATCAATAGCTCGGGTTACAGAACTGTGAGAAGTGTGGAGTTCAGTGCGCTAGTCAGTCTACTTTGACTACACAAAGGATAGGTTAATTTAGAGTTTGGACTTTATATAATCCAAAATATCTCTAATGGCTCAGAGTATGCTTATTGTTCATTACTCATGTAATTGTACATGGTTCTATAAGTATAAGCCTGAGGTCATTTAATTTTTCACCTGAATGGTTCTCAGTGACTGTGACGACTAAAAGTCAATATTTCCTTAGAATTAGAATTGGACTGTTGCAAGTTCACTAACATCAGGTTCAAAGGCAGATGCTGGGGAAAATAATAGTATAATATCAATCATTCCTAGATCAATTATCCTACATTGGACACATTATGCAGAGCATGCTGGAGAAGGCTCTAATGCTACAAAAAATGGAACAAAGGAGGAGGAGGAGACCAGCAATAAAGTGGATGGATTCAGTTACATTTGTGCAACTTTAGGAAATTTGAAAGACTAAGTTAGGGACAGATCATAGTGTGAAAGTCTATCTATGTCACGGGTGTCAAACCCGATTGTGTCTTGTGATGTATCATGACGATTTTTGCTTTTGTGGAGCCGGGATGGCCATCCAGCCAGCGGGCTGCCAGTTTGACAAGCCTAATCTATGTAATTGCTAAAACTTCATAGCACATAATCAATAAAAAGGAATCTGAGATCACATGATGAACATCTTTTTTATAGCTTGCATCATACTTAAAATAGTTCCTCTTTCTTCCTATCATCTTCCATTTGAAGCTATTAGGACATAAAATGTAAAGATGCGCACCCACTGTCGTATTGGGCAGTTGCCTTGTTCGCCTATGTTCAGTTGAGTAAATTGAGAAGTAATCCCAAAATGGGATTGTTAATGGGATTTTTTTTGACAACCCTAATTAACTAAAACAAGGCATTTAAATTGCAGATAACCTTCTGAATGAATATGCAAAAGGCACTCACCAGTGAAATACCCATCAGATGAATTATTCTTTCTCAACATAAGTGCACCCTCTGATTGCTCTAAATACAGTTCTTGGGGAGCGGGGGGATGAAGAGCTAACAATGCTAAACGTGAGCTTAAAAAAAAGAAAACAAAAATAAATGGATATTCAAACTTTACCAGAATGTGAATGCTTCTGTAATAGTATTGACATTTGCCCATGTAAACCTGATCTGAGACCGAGAAATACATTAATGTGCTACTTTTGTCAGCATCACTCCCATCATTAGAGCTGCAGTGTGGGCTTAGAAAGCAAGCAAGAAAAATGACTATAATTCCTAATTATGTCATAAAGTGAGAGAGGTGAGCAATTATATGGGAGATCTAGGACTGCCGTTCTCACTGCATTCATTACTGCTTAGAAGCTGCCTCACACATTGATACATGCTACTGGACTCAATGCACACATGAACTGAAGCTCAAAATTGCAGATGATTCCCCTCCCCCCTTCCACAGAAAGGCAAGCAGTAGCATTTCAAATTCAGGCTGGGAAAACTAGAGTCAGGAAAGAGTTAAATTTTCTTCTTTCTACCCTTGCACTTTCCTGAGACCCAGAATCTTAATGGTCTTCTTATAAAGGTACGAGAATTTTAATCATGTTGACTCTAGAACACAGTGCTCATCTCAATTTCTTGGCTGAGGGAGCCAGCATTGTCCAAAGACAATTTCCATGGCCATGTGGCCAGCATGGCTTTACGCCAAAGGCACACAGAACACTGTTATCTTCCCACTGAAATGATACCTATTAATCTACTCCCGTTTTCATGCTTTCGAACTGCTAGATGTGCAGGAGCTGGGGCAAGTAATGGGAGCTCACCTCATTGCATGGAACTCAGGTATCCAACCCAGGCTGCCAGCTGACAAGCTCAGCATCTTTAACTACTGAGCCACCATCCCCCTTTTGGTCTTCTTTTATATGGAAGTAAATACTTCTGGAAAATGAAGACCCGATATTCCTTGGAGCCAAGATTCCAAAGAGACAGAGACTGGGACAGAGACAGAATGAATTGCCTTCTGACATCTGATTCTAAAAAGTATATTCCATGCCAGTGGCTCTTACTAAAAATGCTATTTCTGCAACTATTTCCATTCTTTTCTTTATATGACATATTAATTTGCTTCTGAACCACTTATTCTGAATTCAAACATTGCCCCCTTTTTCATAAAATGGACAGTTTCCTCTACCCGTTCTTACTTATGCAGTTCTTCCCCTGTGGACATTGAAAGTCCATTAATTTAAAATTATATTAAAAATAGGGCAAAGGAAGTAATATACAAATCTTTACAGTTACAGGGGAATCAAAGGTCTGAAATTCTAATATGTGCGCCCAAAAAAGTGGTATCTCATTTATTCTTACTGGAAGTGTATTCTGATACTTACTCACGGAAATCATGGAGAGCTTTGCCAGTCACTTTAATAAGAATTGGATTAGAGTCTAATAAATAGCTGCTATTCATCATCTTTGTTGAGCTTCAGCTCATAAGTAAATATGGTAATTTGGATTTTATTATTTTCTTCTTCGTATTATCTCACCAAATTAATCAGCAGGCTGATTTCCACTGTTAAATTTAAATAAACAGCTTTATAAATAAATGGCGTTGTAAATGTAAAATACCTTGCCCCAAGTTAATACAATACTGATGGAACAGATGGAAATATTGACAAACTATCAGACCTACTACAAGAAGAAAAGATATACAATTTTCTGATAAACTAATGTTCAAGGCTTCATATTTTTTTATGTCCGAAAGCTAATCTATAAGTTAGAGCTGCAGAATCTGCAATTTTATCTCCTACCTTTATAAGACTTCCCCTGAGGTCTTTTTAGAAGGTCAAATACTTCTAAAGAGCATGGAACCTCATGGGAAAAAAGAATGACCCAGAACTGGATGAAATCATTTTGGGATTATGAACCAGACAATTTTAAGTACAATTCAGCAAACCTGAAGCATCAATACAATAATAAAAGAATGAGAGAGAGGGGGGAAGGGAACATTTATGTTAAATTTTAAACTCTTGGATCAATGGCTAAAAAGAGATATACCTCCTTAGAATCCAGCAATAATTTAATCTAGTAAAATTAAATTTAAAATGTAATTTAATTTAGGAAGACATGCTTAGGTTATTTATGGAGGCAATATGGTTTTTATGGATTTTAGTTTCATTTCAAATTTCTGTATTTTCTTAAACTTGTACTACAAAGCATTGATCATTCAAATTAGCATGTTAGAAAAATATGGATTCCTGTTAACAAAAAGATATCTTATTCCATAATAAAGTCATATAATGCCATGATGGGTTGCTTTTTACGCAACCAACCTGCACAACTATCCCTCAGGAAATAATTGAAGTTGTTACAGTTGTGCCATTCTGCTGACATAAATATTCTACAGATCAAGTGGTTGGAAGTCAGCAGTTCTGTGTCACTGACTGCATCTCATGTATTTTGTTTACAAATGCTTGAAATTATTTTTCATTTCCAAGAATGGACATCATGTTTCTAATTGGATAAATCACGAGTTATTTTAAGACTAATAATTTATGAGTCCTGTTATTTGGTCTCCAGCCAGTCTCCATATTAAGAGTTGTAAAATTAATTTTGGGTCTGCATCCAAATAATGCATTTTTTTTAAATTGACTTGATAGGTTCCAACTTTGGCACTGAGCATTTTGGCAAATCTGTGATATGGGTTAGCATGCCAGGAACTTGCATGGTTACAAAGATTGTTACTGAATTTTGGCATCGATGAACCACTTGAAATAATTCCCATAATTAAGGATATATTCATCTCTTATAGATACAAAAGATTAATTCTTGGAAAAAGCACATTGACATGAAGCAACCCCACATATATGGACTTTTTAAAAGGGGATTTGTTGAAGGTGATATATTATACCACAAAAGAGTTGATAAACTGCTTCCAATGTACCATTACCAGGTCGTTTATGACATTATGGAAATTGCTGATCAGGAGGTATATAATACATATATTTATTTATAGATATGCAGATATATCCCCCAATTAACAAATAACAGTTATATACTTTATATTGATCAGTGCAGAAGACTATAATAAAGAGGATCATTTGCAATGCAAACACTAGAATCCTTAGCACATTGCATATTATATCTATATGTAGACTTTATAATAGCAGATATTTCTTCCTTTGATAAATGTAATTTATTCTTTAGGATTTTAAGCATCTACCTTTAGCTTTAAATATGCAACTCATTGAATAAACTGGAGAATTCCAACCGGTGTCATCTCAACATTTCTTCTCATGACTCTTTTGACCTCCAGCACCAAGCATATTTAATAACTTGATCATTCATGACAGATAATGATGAAACTGGCACAACACTCTCTATATTATGCCATGGCACCTACACTCACAGATCAGATTCAGCTCGTGAATGAATCAATAGGAGGGACATCATCTGATTATTGGATTCAAGTAACATTGAATGTATGCTTAATTCTGTTTTAACCTGTTTAATTGCATTTCCAAAGCCTGCATAAGAGATGCTCAATAAAGTAACTCTTTAACCAGTGCATCTGTACAAATACTTCATGAGGTAACCTCCCCTCCAACATCCTGTGTAAAGAAAAGTAATGGATCAACAGCAGTGTGCCATTGTGTACCACATGTCTTTTCCTTTTTTGTTGTTTTGCTTTAAAAATATTTGCTAGATATATTTTCCTGAAGAGTTTCTGTCATTACCTCTTGCAGAAATATGCTAGGAAGCTTCTGTTCTCAATAAAGTTACAAAGTTTGTATGAATCCTTCTTCTATAAACATTATTAGTTCCATGCTGAGAAGCTCTTTCTAAATATATAATACTTTAAAATTTGGCTCCTACATTGTGAAGCAGCAGTGGGATGAACTTTCCAAATAAAAGTACTCTTGATCTCAAATAGTAATTGTACAGGTTGAATAAAGATGGCAACCACAGTCCTCTATGAACATAATTCATACTAGAACTAGTGCTGAATGCATTATATCTATTGGAAATTGTTTATTAGTGCATTCTTTCTAGTATCTAAAAAAAAATTTAAAACCTTTATCTATAATATTATTCAGATCCAGTATATAAAAATTGCTTTTGGTATCGTAATAAACTGAAAATGTATTCATTTCATGTATACATTGTTCTACTTTTTTATTGCCAAAGTACGTGTTTCTATTTATTATCAATGTGTGCTATTTTTTTTCAAAAATATCTTTCTAGCAAAATAACCAGTGTGTGGATGAAAAATTTATCACTCAGCTCCATCCAGTCTCCTGACCCTATCCCAAATTAAGGGATTACAGGGTCATAAAAAGGGAGGGATTTTTTTTTGGGGGGGGGTGGAGATGACCAATTTATATTAATATATCTTGATGAATGAAGTAATCAATGCATAGTAAGCAAATCATGATTGTGCTTATAACAGCATCATTTTGTATACTGCATATTTAATCTATATTTTCACACTAGTACATGGGGAAAAATAGTTAAGAAGCCACACTTAGAAGCCTCATCCTCCTTAATTTTAACAACATTGAGAAGATAAAATACTGAGCTGAAAAAGAAGCAATGATACTAAGGATTAGTCGACTCTGTGAGCTCATCCACGGCTGACTTCTAATTACAACTAGACATGTCTTGTTCCTCTAGCCATAAAATGAGTTACCATGGTAGCATTTGTTCAAAAACCATGAGGGATTTCTTTTTAATGAAACTGTCCGATAAAAGAATAGCGGTAGTAGTAGGAAGAAGCTAACCCAATGGTCTATAGGATTTAAAGGATTTTCTACTTCTATGTATAAATATAATGGTTTCCTTTAAACAATGTCCAACTTCAAACCAGAATGGTGATGGAAATGATTGCTTTGAATCCCCATAGTCATCCCAGATCCCAAATACCTTTTCCTTTCCCTCTGTGAAAACTATAGTTGTAGTATTAAAAAAACAATTTTTAAGAACTGGACCAAACTAGGAAACTAAAATTATGAATGTTAATATGTATTACTGTACTTCCTTCTCTCCCTCCCTTTATATGAAAAAGAATGAGAAGAAGCAAACTGGAGACTTAAAAAAAAAATTTACATTTCTGCGTAGGATTCAAATTTCTTTTATCTGCCCATTGTCTTGCTTGTGACTCTTCCTCCTGTTTCTTAAGGTTACTCTTGAAGCCCATTATGTCATATGACATGACTTCATAGGTTACTGATAGACTACATGAGTATTTATTTATTTATTTATTTAAGAAAAATACACATGGGCACATGTATACAATAGTGACCAAACAGATATTGCTTAATTAGACAATTGAAAGGTGAACTGCACTCAACTGGACTCAAAACCCTGAGTGAAAAAGCCATGTTTTACTTCATTTCCAAAGGCAAGTAGAGTTGGGATATGTCATAAATTGGGATTATGGAAAGACACCTTCTCTCTGTTCCATAATATAGCAATGTTTGTGTTCTATTCGGAAGAACCCCTGGGTGGGTAATGACTGAGGTGAGGCTGGAGGAATTTAACTGTGTTTAATTAGCAGCAGCTAACAGACAATGACAGAAGTAAGAACTGGCAATAACAACATTCAGTCAGGGTGTTATTTATACCTAGCAACTGTAAGCAGCTTAGCCAATGGCACGGAGTTGTTTTTCCCACCAGCTGAGCTGTCAACGGCTCAGCCAATGGGCGGAGAGTCCACATGCATGCCCATGCAGCAACGCATTCTCAGGGATGTAACAGTTTGTATAAAGGAACCAAGGCCGTATCCTCCCGATGGAACCATGTGAGACAATATGTATCCAAGAGTTCTTTGGGGTTTTTGTAAGTTATAAATCATGGTCAGTAACTTATCAAAATCCCAAAGAATTCTGGGTGGTATAAAAGCCCAAAACAAGATTGTGCACATGATCATATGTCATCTTTAAATCCACAAGTATGATTAGTGTGATAAATCATCCATCAACTGAAGCTGAAGTCTCACTGGAACAACACCAATTTTACTTGCTTGTGGAATGATGTGAAATGAATTTATTTAAAGAAGCCTACTTTTATGTATTATAGATATTGCATTAATTTATAGCTGCACCTCAAGATTTGAAGTGATATAGAGGGAGAGAAAATAGGTGAAAGTTTAACTATTTCTGGAGGGGATATGCTATTTCTGAAATCTTATTTAAGAACAGATTTAAAACGACCACATGCTGGCTTACATTCTTAAAGCCAGGAAACCAGAAATTAGGGCTGATCTTGTATGTCTTGTTCACAAATGACTTTGGGCCCCAAAAATGGGTGTTAAGCTTTCTATTCTACACAACCCATGCCAAACTCTCAGCTCAGTTTCACAAAAAGTGGTAAAACAGTTGCTTATAAGTGGTCTGTAATTAGTGAATGCTGGTTGGATCAAATTTCTGCCACAGGGAACAATTTCATTTCAATCCTTTTGCCTACTGTTAATTTTTCAGTATTCACTGTAGGATCTTTTAAGAAGATTCATTTTCTAAGTATCTAAATTTTTCATTAGGCAGACAAACTTGAACATCAGTGTGCTAAATGGCCATGTGAATAGCTGAAACTTAAAGTTTCATTTACTGTGAGTTCCATTTTCCTTAATATCATATATCATATAATTATAATTATTATCTATAATTATTACATAATTTTTATTAAGACCACAAAAGCAACAGGCAAATATTTAAATAACCACTCAGCTTGCCTTATACTTATAGTAAGCATTGCTGCAGCCTTGTGCCTTGCTTTGTGTTCCATCTTCAATGCACTCTGATATATAGATGTCATTAATTCATACACAAGGTAGAATTATCTTTGCCTTGCAGATGTAATATATCCAGGCACTATCATTGCATTGTCTCTCCATTCCATTTCTGGCATCCAGGGAAAAAAGAAAGCAATTTATTCAAATATAAAAGAGCTACCTTTAGATATTGCATGGCAAAAACACGACATAGCTTTCATTGCTAACCAGCTGCTTTAATATTTGTACCATGAATTTTCAATAAAGTGATGTCCTTCTTCAGAGTTATTATTATTAGTTTATAATTTGTAGTGATTATATTGAAAGGAAATTGGAATGTATTACATTTAAGCCACATTGTAGAGGAAGTAGAGCTTTGTTTAATGTTTAACTGCTCTTATGAACACTGATGGAAAGCTTATATTGTATTTTCCAGGATATGAGAAAGATCTGGACAAAACTGCTCATATTGCAGAAATGTGAGATCTGTACTCATTGAGCTATACTCAATGCACACCTGCTTGGAAATAAGCCTCATAAATAAAGTGGGATTTGCTGTCAAGTATACATACTTGCTGAGACTACCTGTAATAGGTTGTGAGAATAACTTTGGGAGAAAGGAGGAGGAGGAGGAGGAGAGGAGGCACAGCCTAGACAAGGGTCAGAAAAAGGTACTCCACAGAAGAAATGGGGTGGGGAAAACATCTCAGAAGGGACCGTTGTAGTTCTCTTGGAACTAAAGACTTGCAAGATTCTGCTATTGTAACCATACAATAAAGATAGTGCAGGTACTCATGGTTATTGCTTATTTTCTGGACTACATCAAGGAATGATAATATTCTTAAATATACAGTGGGAACTGTTCTAGTTTGTGATGTGCACCTTAGCTAATTTATTCCAATGAAGAATTGTTCCTAAAAATAATTATTTCAAACAAGTGGTGAGATGCAATTTTTTTTACTACCGGTTCTGTGGGTGTGGCTTGGTGGGCATGGCAGGGGAAGGATACTGCAAAATCTCCATTCCCATCCCACTCCAGGGGAAGGATACTGCAAAATCCTCATTCCCTCCCCACTCTAGGGGAAAGATACCGCAAAATCCCCATTCCTGCCCCACTCCAGGGGAAGGATACTGCAAAATCCCCATTCCCTCCCCATTCCAAGGGGAAGGATACTACAAAACCCCATTCCCTCCCCACTCCAGGGGAAGGATACTAAAAAATCTCCATTCCCATCCCACTTCAGGGGGAAGGATACTGCAAAATCCCCATTCCTTCCCCACTCCAGGGGGAAGGATATTGCACAATTTCGATTCCCACCCCACTCCAGGTTAAGGATACTGCAAAATCTCTATTCCCACCCCACTCTGGAGCCAGCCAGAGGTGGTATTTGCTGGTTCTTCAAACTACTCAAAATTTCCGCTACTGGTTCTCCAGAACCTGTCAGAAACTGCTGAATTTCACCTGTTTCATACTGTATGCAGATAAACCCTAAAGATATACCATCTCAAGAAAAGAGATAAGAGCAGAAAATTTGGTACTAATTACTCACGTTAATCCCCCAAATATTTGAAGCCCGCTTTTTCCACATTTGGGAAATGTTGACCTTTGGAAAATTATACTAGCATTATTTTTCCCCTTGTTGCTTTCCATAGGGAGAAAGCAATAAAAAACGATTCCAATAGCTCCAGAAATTAATTGCAATCTGAAGGTTTTTTTAAAAATCATTGTTCTGATTGTTGTTGCTTGCCTTTTAGTCAACCACCAGTGAAGAATTAAATATTTTATAGTGTTTTGTCACTCAAACTCTTCACATAATAACAAGATTACCTTGATAGAAATTGAGTGGGTTGTTTTTTTCAAATCAATGTTTTTGATTACCTATTTCTATGTTTTGATTTTACAAATATATAATCTGTGAATTCAAGGGGATGTGTAAATATTGCCTGCCTATTATTGATTGGTTAATACTGAATGCAGGAGCCCAGGAAAACCACTCTACCTAACATTCAAATATGATCTTATTCCCATGGTCCAACAGGATGCCAAAAGTTAATTCATGGGTAAAGCATCCACAACAGAATCCCTCACTAATGAGCAACATATTTTTTGTTCATTTCCCTCTCTGCATTGATGCATGGTACCTTAATGGACCTGCAAAGAATACTTTAATGAACATTACTTGTCCCAGTTCTTATGCAGCAGTGTGGATACTATGATTTGTAAGCAGACCATGATCTGTCAGTAATTTAGCAAGTGAAAACAAGAGAAATCAACACTTCCTTTGTTTTATGCTATTTTCTCTCTTACATACAACCATCTTTTCCTCTGCAGTCACATATGTTTAAATATGCCATTTCAATGGCTTCTTTGGAAGAAGACATATAATCAGTGATATTAATGACATATAATTTTACAATAGCATGAACTTAGTCCAAATAGATAGTACACAGAATCATGCTAGATAGACTCTGTAATAATATATAACATGGAAATTCTCAAGAGCACTAAAATAGGGGCTCCCAACCTCCCGGTCCATGGCTCATAGCCCATTGGGAACCGGGCCACACAAGTGGCAGGTGAGTTCAAATGTGTGTAAAGTTGCAATTGTATAAGCAGCATACATGCGGGCAAAACTATACCCTTTCCCCTCCCCTGCAGCTACCGGTATCAGTCTGCACAGCCAGAAAATTGGGGACCTCTGCACTAAAAAATTCTTGCTCCAAAATTCCAATTTTAATAATATGAAAATAATATTACAACAAAAATAATTATTGCCAGGAAACCTCTCAAAATATATGGGGATTAACTAAATAATGGAAATCTAGAGACATCACAGATTATGGGAGAAAGAAGTAACAATGAAAGTATGTAGCTATCATCCAGTCATCTAGCCATCTACCCATCATCTATCTCTAGCACATTACCGATAATTGTCTTTGAATGCTACCACTTAACAGAAATGTGTTGTGATGACATGGTGGTGGGAGTAGGGTGTGGGGTAGTTATCATCATTTTCATCATCATCATGCCTACTAGTCATCTCTTAATTAAATAAGTGTAAAAATACTGTACCTTGCCTGCAAGAAGTTCATTTTAATTATTTTGTTTCTTGAAGTAATTTCAAAAGTAATTTCTTTCTATCAAATCGAATGAGATCCAGGAAAAAAAAATGCAGGGCAATTTCTCAACCTATAAAAAGGAGCAAAATGATGAGTTGTGTGGAGATGATTTGACAATTTCTTCTCAGGCAAAATGCACGAGTAGCAGAAGAAAAAGAATGAAATTAAGCTTCGATACATCTGTACTTCTAAAAAATATATAAATTAGATTACTGTACATAATTCAAATTATAAGGAGTCTAAAACTTGATACATAAGACATGATATATTCACTGATTTAAAATTACAGTCATACCAGGGGTGAAATGCTACTGGTTCAGCTGAACTAGTAGTTCTGACGATCAGCTGTGTAACAATAAAATGTGCCGCACAATTTATTTTTACTAGAAAGCAGGAAATCCAGATGTTCCCCCTCCTAGCTGTTCTACTTATCTTTGCAGACTGAGAAAGTGGTTCTTAATCCTTCTTTTTCAGTACTGTGTGGTAACGCCTGCAGTGTGCCTGCATGTCAAGCACATATGCACGCGTGAAGAAAACTGGTAGCAGATTTCAGACCATTTCAGCCCTAAGTCAGATTTTAGCTACTACGTTATAGAAAAGTCATACTTCAAACCTCCTGTAAGTATCTGTGGGAGGCAAATTTATCCTTATATTCATTCTTGTAATAAGCCTTTCTTTTGGAAGATTAAAGGAATGTACCCAACATCTGTATCTGCATTTCCAGGTGCAGAGATTTATTTCCAAAGCAACTCTACGAGGTAGGTTGGTCTAAAAGATATTGATTAGCGCAAAATCACTAGATAAGTTTCATAGTTGAGCTGCTAAATGAATGTGACTCTCCTAGTCTTACACCAAGCCTTAATTCAAATGTACACTAAGTTCAGAAAAGGAGTAAGAAACAGTAAGCATAACTTGAGGCAGGAGATAAGAAAAAGAAAATATAGCAACATCTAGTTCAAATCAATGCCATACCCATCCATATAGGTTAACGGAGCAATTACTTAGAGTGTCAAATAGGGCAGCCAATTTTGAAGGGGAAAATTATCTGCCTGCCTGCCTTGTGATGGACATATGGATCAGCTGTTCTACTGCTTTAAGGATATTCTCTATAATACATAAACAGAAACCTCTTAAAAATTGTGTTTTGCACATGAACATTCAAAATAGCTTCATCCCTTCAGAGTGGAAGATAAAATTGGGATGTAAAATGGCAAGCCTTTTGGGGTCTCAGATTGATGGTAATTTTTCAATAAACAAACAAAGGCATTCTTCTGGAAATGGTGCCTAAGAAGACCGCCTCATGCTGCTTCCTGTAATAGCAGCTTTGTAAGAATTATGGAATTTAAATGCTATCTGCAGCCAAATAGAATAGTTTTTATACATGAGCATAATGCAAAGCAGGCATTTTAAATAGCAGCATTCAGAAAAACAAGGGAGAGAGGATGAGAGAGAGAATTTCCATCTTCTTTGAAAGGCTTGCAGTTATGACATTAAAGGGGCAATAGGTTCCTTTAAATACCTTTAGTACAATAGCAGTTGACTTACATACGGCTTCACAGTGCTTTTACATTCCTCTCCAAGCAGTTTACAGAGTCAGAATATTTCCCTCAACAATTTGGGTCCTTATTTTACCGAACTTGGAAGGATGGAAAGGTGGGTCAACTCTGAGCTAGTGAGAATCGAACTGCCAAACTGCAGTCAGCTGGCAGTCAGCAGAAGTAGCCTGCAGTAGTGCATTCTAACCACTGCACCACCACGGCTCATGTTCAGATGTTCAGATGAATGTTCAGATAAAATTGTTCAATTCATTAACACATTTAATTCCATCTCTATTAGGTTGAACTGATATTGTATGACTTTTCTTACAACAGAAAGCAAATGAGCAAATATTTTGTTTCCAGCTCTAAAAATGAGCAGTAATAGATATGATCTAAATGCAGGTTAGGTTCAGTACTATTAGAATACACCTAATATTTGGTCCAGAATCATGCATCTAAAAATTTTAACAAGAAGAATTAAAAACTAGAAAGGACCAACATAATATAAACCAAAAAAGAAAAAGACATGGAAAGAAAGAAAAAAGGAAAGAATCCTTATTTTGTTCCTTTTTGTGTCTCACATGATGTGGTTAGATCTCCATTAATAATTATTAGTGCTGTCTGTAAAGTATAAACCGATTTTATCTATTTTATAAATTTGTTCTCCAAAATTCACATTTTCCCAAAGTTTAAGCAGAAATTTCCAGATCAAATTGTCTAAAACCTTCTCTGCATCTAAAAAGGTCATTGTTGCTTGTTTTTCATTATGTTATTCCAGCAAAATGTTCAGCATTGTTCTAACATAATCCTTCAATGTCTTTTAGGTTAAAAAAAACCTACACTGATCCTCATAAATAAATTCTCGCAAAATTATCTTTAGTCATTCAACTAAAATCATTTAAACAACTTGTAATCATTATTCAGTAATGATTTTGGTTTGTAGCATCTTGTTAAAGTACATCTTGTCTCTCTTTAGTATTAATGCTATACTGGCTTCTTTCCAGCATTCTGGCATCTTTCCTCTTTGTAGAATAGAATTCATCATGTTTTGTAAAGGTTGTAAAAGTTCACCTTCAAAGTAGAAAGAATCATGCACTTCCTGAAACAGAGCTACATAGTTTGTGTTAAAGACAGAGGGATCTCTCATAGACCATGTGAGAGAAAGTACAGTATGTGGGCCCTTAATACAACAGCCTTTATTTGCAATGGCCTTAAATTGTCCACAAAAGAGATCTGTAAGTCCATCCATGTATGGCTCTGTAACTGAGATGGGTTGCTCCCGGTTCGGCCCGGATCAGGTGAACTGGTAGTAGTGGTGGCGGGAGGCTCCTCCCACCTGCCCAGTGGGAGCATGCAGGGGAGTGCACCCAAACTGGTAGTAAAGAAATTGGCAAACCACCACTGCTCTGTAAGCCACTTATGTACATAGCTGTCAGCTCTTTCAGATAGAAACAAACCATGAGGACTAACGTATCTTTATTACAGTTACAATGGCAAAATCTTACAGGTCTTCTGAAAGTGGATGTCTTCTCTTTTACTTTTACATTTCATCAAACTAGGAGAAGTCCCCTCTGAATTGCTTCCTTCTGTGGGGTGAGATAACATTTTTCATGACTATTGTATAGCCTGTGGCTCTTCCTCCTTCCTCCTAAGGCCACAGGTATCAAACTTACATAGTGGCATCACATGACGTATCAGGACTTTTTTCCCCTTTGTTAAACCAGATGTGGACATATCTGGCCTGCAGGCTGGGAGTTTGACAGACCTACCTTAGGCCATTACAATTGTAGAAGAATGTATGAGTACATGTATACATAATCCCTCAACTCCTGGAATGGAAACAATTATAATTATTCCTGCAAGTTGATAGGACAGTCTATTAATCAATGCCTAAAGATTGTCATATTTTTTTTGTTTTAGCTTTTTTTTTTAAAGGATTTTCCACACTTTTATGAAAGGTAAAAACAAGCCAGAGACCCTGTCTTTTAGTTCAGTCATCCAAAACAAAAGATAATGATTCCATAACAAACAACTAATGTGGGGGCATCTTTAACAATGTTTGTATGATGGATTTATTCAGTTTTCCCCTAATTTCCAAAATGCTACAATTCTTTGGATTGTGACGTGTTTTAAAACACTAAATGCGTCTAAGAACTGTTTCATGTTTTGTTTTGTTTTTTAAAAAAAACCTAAACAGTGAGGTTTTTTAAGAGGCTGTCAGGAGGGGGGCAATGGAACACAATTGTTAGTAAGCAGGTAATCAATCAACCAGGAAAGATATAAAAGATATAGAATGTGTTCCTAGCATCTTGTTTGATATAACATTATATGAATGTTTTTGCCAGTATCTAGAAGAGCAACAGGCAGTTTTTTTCCCCAGGGGATAGTAGTCCAGAAAGGTTGAGCAACTGTATATTTGTGGCCACCTAAACATTGTCTGAAATTCTGCAGCCCAGAAAAGGTAACTCTAACCTGAAGCCACCTACATTGCTTCACTTGGCAGAAGCAATTGGAGAAGAGACACCAATGAGTATGAAAAAAATCTGAATAACCATGTAAGGCAGGAGTGTCAAACTCAAGGCCCAGGGGTTGGATCTGTCCATGGGGTACTTAGATCTGGCCCACAGGGCCAGCCTTGAAACAGCAAAGGACTGGCCCATGGTGTTTCTGCCAGTGAAAACGGAGCTTGGAAACCCATTTCTCGTGGCAGAGTGCTCAGGCTACCATAGGCGCCCCAAACACAAGTGACATAAAACTAGAATGCCCACCCAGCCCCCTGAGGTCAAGCACAACCCTGATGTGGCCCTCAATGAAATTGAATTTGACACCCCTGATCTAAGGAAAGGGAAATTCTACAGAAACCTAACTGAAACGCAGGGGTGGGAAGTGTTCTTAAACAAGTGGCGACAAGACATTTTTAGCCTAAACCCAAATCCTCCCCAACCCATTAATTCTTTTGAACATTAAGGCACGCATAGTTTAAAACTCTTGGTGAACCATTCATACCGTAATTCTTTCTTTCATCTATCTAATAACTACTGCCATCCAAAGCAATCTGATTTGATTTGCTGCTTATTAGGGCTGGTTGCAATTCCGGCATTCAAACAGCTTGTATTACAAGAAATAACTTAATGCCACAAGAGAATTCATTTATTCTACTACTGCAGGCTATGCATAAAATTAATTGGAAATTACCTTCATATACAGTGGGACTTACTGTAAAAAAAAATGCACAGGATTTTGTTGCAGGTAACTTAATCTGTGTGGGATTTGCTTCATTGATGGGGATTTCTGCTTAGTGTAACCAAACTCACAGCCCCTACACAGAGTTTTGGAAATACTTGAGAGCTTAGGTATAATTGTACAAATGCAAAACAGTACAAAAACTAGGGTTTTTCAACATTTTCCATAGATTTAGTTGGAATGGATTTCCACTGAAGCATATTTTGAATGAAGGTATTTTAGAATTGGTTCAAAGCATCAAACCAGTGCTTTAAATTGCATGAGAAAGATTTTGAAGTTCACGAAATCTTGCTTTATTGAAGCTTTTCTTCTATATATTGACAAAATTGGGGCAGAATGAATTGTGTGGTAGGTTGATGCTGACATGAGCTTCGTCACCATTATACTCTTCTCTATTAAAATGCTTGGGGGAAATGCTGTTATTTTTATCTTTCAACCTTCCAATAGAATTTGTATCGGTAGATTCATTTAGAAAAAAATGAAAGGGAGGAAGAAAAGAGATTCCTATTCATGAATTTCAGGAGAGGGTCTGGGGTGGTGTGTTTGCTGTTAGGTTGATATTCTTCATATTTCATAGACATTTTTAGATCCTTCTATGGTATTATATTATTTGAATGAGCACACTTTAACAAAGGGCTTTCAAAAAGTTGCCTCTACCTTTAGCTTTAACAGGTCGATTTCTTAAAGCCATGATGTCATTCCCCACCCCCACACCCAAATTCACATGGAAGTCTGGGGAAAAAATCAAGCTGCTTTTAAATAAATAGCAGAGAGCTGCAGTGCTTGTGCAGTCTGAAATATGTCCTGCATTAATTCCAAATGGGAACAGCCTTATTTTATACAGACTAGGTTGTTTAGCAAAGGAGAGAACAATTCTGTCATTGATATATGCCCACCAGCATGCCAGTTAAAAAAAATGGTCATTGGGCATTAGAGTTTGATTTTTAGTGAATGGATTTTCAAACCTTTTAAAAACGTATTTGTTTTTTTACATTGGAATCACTCATCTTTTGCACTGATTTGGCACCATGACTCCAGGGCCTTTCCAGTATTGTTTGGAGGCTACTGAGCTGTGTGTTTTCCTTGTCCTTGTGCTACCCTTTGCCTTAGAAAAGATTTGCTGATATCCTTGAGATATCTGAAATTTTATACAGTTGATGCTTTTTAAGGATCAACAATACCTACTCTTTTCTTTTCAATAGCTTTTTTTAAGAGGGAGGAAATGAATCGTTTGCAAGCATTCTAAAGCTTTTTTTCCCCATAATTAGCCGATGGTTATTAAATCTTTTATCATATATTGGTTCAAACTGAATCTTGTAATACAAAATTAAATGGGATTCTGTCATTTAATGTTGAGTTTGAACTGCATCTTGAATGATTCCACACACTCTTAATAACAACAAAATCAAACATTTCTAGCTCTGTGTCTTTTATTCATAGTTCAGCAAGGAGTCTGCTGATTTTCAATGCTAAATAATAAACCACATTGTTTGGATTCCACACATACTATGCCAATACATTACAGAATCCTAGGTTCTTGGAAAGAACTTGATGTGTATGAAGGCCAAAACCAGCTAAAGAACTGGCAGCTATGCTTTCACATTGTTGCATATATATTAATAATAAATGCCAACTCCAGTCTAACCATCTGGCTGACAGTGCATAATAATAATAATTCTGGCTTTCCAAGATTAAGCCTTAAGAATAAATGCATACAGAATTAAGAAAACAGCAACAGGTAGCAAAAAAGCTGAAGAAACAGTGGACTAACTAGTTAGCTTTTGCAAGAAGGTCACAATGGACGATGGACCACAAACAATGACATGATAAAATATCAACAATGGTGCACTGAAATATCCTTAAGAAGTATATTTCAGAAGCAGAACAGGTGGGACCACCAAATAAAGTAATAGAAAATAAAAAAGCTAAAGTACTCTGGGACTTTATGATCCAGACAAACCCATACCACATCCGATTTAACCATATCAATAAGAAAGACAAAAAAAGTCTGAGTAGTTGAAATGACAATATCTGGAGACAGCAGAATAGAAGACAAAGAACTGGAGGGGGAAATCACAAAATATGAAGACCTGTAAACAGAAGTAGAACAACTGTAGCAAAAGAAAGCCATAAAAGATGCTGTCCTAAAACATCTGGAATACTACTTGAACATCATTGGCGTTGACAAATTCACCATCAGTCAATTGCAAAAGGCAGCTTTACTTGAAACAATTTGCATCTTGCCTATCCCAGGTCCTGAGCAGGATTCAGTAGATGAATAAAAATGCCAAATCAGTCTAAACATCTGACTGATTTCATGAACAACTACAATGATAATATAAAATAAAAAATGAAGACTAATTTTCATGTGGAGAATTAAAAAAAAATCTGTGGTCTCTCTCTACAGCTATCAAATACTATAGGACAAAATTAGCCAATCAATAACCAATGAAATATCTCTAGAGATTTGGTATCAATTACAAAGGAAGATGACAGTTCTAATGGTGTTTTGTCATTCAGGAATATATAGCATCGTTGATGAGGCCCTAATAAAAATACCTTTAGTATGGGAATCAACTCTCACACTAGTAGAGCATCTCAAGGATGACAGGATTCTTTTATGTTTGAAATCTTTCCCTCCAGTATCAGAATGTCAGGAAGTCTGATGAAGATACCACAGGGGATGGGGAAGAAAAAGGAATGGAGGGATTGAAAATCTGAAGAAAAAGGACAGTGAGTGATGTTTGGTTTTGCCATCTGATGGTGGCAGGGAATTTGATGTGACACAACTATTTTACTTTTTTACTTGAAGTTGAGATGAAAAAGGAGACAGGGAGGAGAAAGAACAGCATGCCTATACATACATACATACCTACCTACCTGCCTACCTATCTACCTACCTACCTACCTATATGTCTCTCTGTGTGTGGAGAGGAAAACATAAATATGTATATGTGTGCCTTTCACAGTATGTGTGCATATGTATGTATGTATGTTGAGCTAAAGCAAGATGTGGGTCAAAGTATTTAGCTCTTTCTCTTGTTAGCATTTATCTCTTTCTCTCTTTTCTCGACACTTTCTTCTCTCTATTCCAAATGGCAGGTACATATCTATTTCCTAAAGGTCTGAACTGATTTTCAGGATGGAGCTTCTGGAATTTGACTGAGGTCATCCATTTATGCCATATGCACACTAAGCCTCAGTTCATCATTCTGTATTCTCCAATGTTTATGATGTTTCATAAAATATATATACATGGGCTTTGGAGAAATGTTAGGAAAAATCATAAACTAGTGACAATAATCTGAAGAAAATACAAGATACCTGGGGAAATGACTTTGCAAAACATGTAAATTAGACAACATTCTACCAAAAGAGTATTTGATATTCTACCTTTATAGAAATAAAGATGGGACATAATTTAAAATGAATATGTAATAAATAAATGCACAGCACAATGCATTTGGATTTCTTGTTCAACTTTTTTTTTAAATCAGCTCTTAAACATGTAAAGAACAGAATGAACCAAATTTAAGGCTAGAATAGGAGAAATGGAGCGTAACTGAAATTGGTACATTCATCCATACCTGCTCTACCATTTTGATTCAAAAAGAAAGCTTAAGGTTATGTTCCAGGGTAGTTTATTAATTAATGATTACTTCTATCAGTCTTTCATTCTACCTAATCCTATTGCTCTGTTTACTACTCTACATTCTCCTCTCTAAATTGGAATCACTGTCTTGAAAACTGGTTTTCTGTTGTAAAAGTGAAGAGAATGTAGCCAGTGTGGGCAACCAATTAGGCCAATTAGTTTACTATAGGCTTATTCAATCAAGAAAGCCATATTGTCCTGAATTGTTCTGTTATCTGTTTTTCTTCTGCTAATAATGGTTCTGCTGAAAGGTAAAAAGAAAATCTTACTGCAAATAGAAGCACTGATCTAACTTAGGAATCACTCTACAGGTCATGCTTCATATATATTAAATCAAAATTCTCCTCATCTTGTTGTTCTTACTAATGAAAGTATTTGAACACTGGAGGAGAGAAGTCAGAGCCAATATAATTTCAACAGTTATAGATATATTAAAATATGAACTGTTCCTCTGGATGAGCACTAGAATTATTGTGATGTTAACACAAATTAGTTCATAGCCTCCTTTCACCGTGATGAGATATACTTAGAGACAGTTTTTAAAATCTGACAATAAAATGAAATACACTCAATGAACCATACGAAGGACATTAAGCTGAAAAGTATACTAGCTTTATAGCCTCTGGTTATAACAGCTACTTCAAACTCGGTGCTAATTCCCAGTATAACTAACATTCTAAAGAAAACAACATAAAAATCTTTGCTTGAAATCTGAAATGGCTTGCATAATCATTACTTCAATGATTTTATTTGATTCCTTTTTAATTATTTTATCTAATTTCTGCTTTGCAATTCTTCTAGTCTTTTCATCCCACCTCATCTTGCAGTACTTCATTATGGATATTGGATGCTCTACAAGAAAGTTCTTAAAATGACCTTAATATTTTTAGTGAAATGATAACAAACACTAGACATTAAATAACTTTTATTCACATCCAAGTTTTTATGAGAACTTTGAGTCAGGAATATATATATGGAAAATGATTTTCTTGCCCACAGTGGCAAGTATGAAGTGAGTTGGGTAAGAAGGCAATCTAAGGAGTTGGGAGTTGCCCTCCAGGCACCATTCTAATAAAATGAAAATCTCTTTTTTTGCAGAAAAGCAATTTTATTCCACGTGTCAAGGATTCATCAGAAATATGTGATTTATCTGTTTTGGAAAAAGCAATATTTTCTGCTAATCAAAGCATGCAGCAAAATGTGTTACTACAGCAAAAAGTTTGAGATATCATACAATAATATCGGTATTGTTCATATTATAGAAAATTCATTATTTAGAAGGTAGAGAAATTACATTGAGCTTTTCCCAAGAAATGTAGAACAGTCCAGAATGTCAGATGAGTTGATAACAGAACAGAACATGATTCATGCTCGTAACAATAACTCTAGTCAAATTTGTGTGGGCAGATCAAAAGAGAGCTTATTAGGTGATGGTAAAAACAATTAAAATGGTTGGAAATGGCTATGAGGACACTGTTTCAGGAAAGAAGATGGATAAAATTCTTCTGGAATAGGGTTGTCAAACTCTCAGGCCGTGGGCCGGATGCATCACATGCTGGCCACGCCCACACCCAGTTTAACGAAGGGGAAAAAGTTGTGATATGTCATGTGACAATGCCGTGATGATGGGAGTTTGGCACCCCTGTTCTAGAATAAATATTTTTAAAACCATTTAAGCTAAAGGAAAGTTTAGCTGGCTGTTTCATTTTAAAATAGGAAATTTATATCCAACTCTCCCAACATGCTTGTATTTCCTTAGTTTTCTGCCATCTGTAAGCCAAACAAGCATCCAAACTTCTAAACTCTTGAGGTAGGACATTTTTTCTTTGTTTAAGATTTCATCGATAGACATGATAATTATTCATGTGAATAATAATAATAATAATAATAATAATAATAATAATAATAATAATAATAATAACAACAACAACAACAACAACAACAACAATAGCCACCACCACCACAACAATAACAATAATAATAATATGAATGCAGCAAAATCGCACAAACTGAATGCAAAGCTAGACATGACCGAGTTGCTAAATTAATTCACTGGTCATTATGTAAAAAATATGACTTACCTATATCCAGAAAGTCATGGGAACATAAAGTGGAAAAAGTTATAGAAAATGAGGTGAAGGTCTTGTGGGAATTTTGAATACAAATGGATCGTCATTTGGAGCACAACACGCCAGATATCACAGTTGTAGAGGGCCGAAGTGTACAGTTTATTGATATCGCTGTTCCTGGAGATGCCAGAGTCGAAGAAAAAGAACTAGAAAAAATAACCAAATATCGCGACCTGGCCATCGAAACTACACGGCTATGGATGAAGCATGCAACAGTGATACCCATTGTCATTGGGGCACTTGGCACCATGTCCAAGAATTTTATAAGATACATCAACAAATTGCAGCTTGCTGCAGTAACACCAGCGGAACTGCAAAAAACTGTGCTACTCAGAACATCTTATATTTTAAGAAGGTGCTTGGTTGATACCTAGGACGCTGGCAGCAATCCGTATCAACCATTAGCACCAGTCAATGGTATTTGTAATGAATTTTTGAATGTTCAGTTGGCTGAGTTTTATGTCTAATGAATAAATTATTATTATTATTATTATTATTATTATTATTATTATTATTATTATTATTATTATTATTATTATTATTATTATTATTATTATTACTATTACTATTATTACTATTATTATTACTATTATTACTATTATTACTATTACTATTACTATTATTATTACTATTATTATTATTATTATTATTATTATTATTATTATTATTATTATTACTATTACTATTACTATTATTATTATTGAAATGAAATTTCAGACCAACGGCGTTTTCAGACCAACAGCGTTTTTATCAAAGTCTTAATGTGAATGGTGGCACCAAAAGTCAAAAACCAGAAAAGCAGGCCACAGCTGAATTCTGGAAAGAATTGTGGGGAAATGCAAAGGACTACAATAAGGAAGCAAAATGGATACATGACGTTGAGGAAAGCATTGGTAACAAACAAATGCAAGTATTAGAAATAACAACTGAGATGGTCAAAAATCGAGTAAAAAAAGTAAAGAATTGGACATCACCTGGAAATGACCAATTACATGGTTTCTGGCTCAAATATCTGACCAATTTACATGCAATGTTGGCCAGGCAACTGAATGAAATTTTACAAAATGGTCAAATTGATGAATGGTTGACAACTGGAAAAACATACTTGATTCAGAAAGATGCAACTAAAGGAACAATACCTGAAAACTACAGACCAATAACATGCTTGCCAACAACCTTTAAATTACTCACAGGCATTATTGCAGATAACATTATGGATTATTTGGAAACAAACAACATCTTGCCAGTAGAGCAAAAAGGCAACAAAAGAAGGAGTAAGGGCACAAAAGATCAGCTCCTAATTGATAAAATGATATTAGAAAATTGTAAGAAAAGAAAAACGAACTTGAATATGGTCTGGATTGATTATAAAAAAGCATTCGACTCATTGCCACATAGTTGGATCATAAAATGCTTAGAAACAACTGGCATTAGTAAAAATATTACATCCTTCACTGAAAAGGCGATGAAACAATGGAGAACTGAGTTGGCAGTAGGGAATGAGAACTATGGAATGGTTAATATCAAGCGAGGAATTTTCCAGGGTGATTCACTTTCACCTCTTCTCTTCATCATCGCGATGATCCCACTATCAGTAATCTTACAAAAAATGAAATTAGGCTACCAAACAGCCAAAGAAGCTGAAAAAAATTCACATTTATTATATATGGATGATTTGAAACTCTATGGAAAGTCAGAAATAGAAATCCAATCACTGACAAACACAGTCCGAGTATTCAGCACCGATATTTCAATGCAGTTTGGCATGGAAAAATGTGCCACTGTATCCATAAAAAGGGGCAAAATCACTACATGTGAGGGAATTGAAATGCCCAATGGCCAACTAATTAAATGCAACGAAAATGAAGCCTACAAATACTTAGGCATTCTGCAGTTGGATAACATCAAACATGGAGAAGTAAAAACTATTGTCAGGGGAGAGTACACCAACAGAGTTAGGAAAATTTTGAAATCTAAATTGAATGGTGGAAATACAATCAAGGCCATAAATACCTGGGCAATACCAGTTATAAGATACACAGCTGGTATAGTTAACTGGACACAAGCTGATTTGGACATTTTGGACCGAAAAACCAGGAAACTAATGACAATGCACTACAGTTTACATCCACGTGGTGACACTGATAGACTATACCTGCCCCGAAAATCAGGTGGCAGAGGATTATTACAAGTGAAGCAAATAGTTGAAGAAGAAAAACATGCACTAGCTGATTATTTAAAAGAAAGTCAAGAAGATCTATTAATCGAAGTAAAGAACAAAAATCTACTGAAGGCTCAACAGACGAAACAAGAATACAGAAAAGATGTGATAAAATCAAGAATGGAGAGTTGGCAGATCAAAGCCTTACATGGTCAATTTCTGGAAAAAATAAAAGATAAAGTGGACAGTGAAAAAACTTGGTTATGGTTAACAACAGGTACATTAAAGAAAGAAACAGAGTCACTAATCCTGGCTGCGCAAGAACAAGCTATCCGAACAAATGCCATTAAGGCCAAAATCGAAAAATCCTCTGATGATGCCAAATGCAGACTCTGCAAAGAAGTTGATGAAACTGTTGACCACATACTCAGCTGCTGTAAAAAAATCGTGCAGACTGATTATAAATTGCGGCATAATTCAGTAGCACAAATGATCCATTGGAATTTGTGCAAAAATTATAATATTAAAACAACAACAAACTGGTGGGAACATAAGCCTGAAAAAGTCACCGAAAATCAGATGGTCAAGATCCTGTGGGATTTTCGTATACAAACAGACAAAATACTAGCGCATAACACACCAGACATCACACTGGTTGAGAAAAAGAAGGTTACAATCATAGACATCGCAATACCAGGTGATAGCAGGGTTGAGGAGAAGGAACATGAAAAAGTCGCGAAATACCAGGACTTAAAAATTGAAATCCAACGATTATGGCACAAACCAGCAGTGGTAATTCCAGTGGTAATCGGCACACTGGGTGCTATTCCAAAAGCACTGGAATTACATTTAAAACAGTTAAAACTTGACAAAATCACCATCAGTCAAATGCAAAAAGCTGCACTGCTTGGATCTGCACGTATATTACGAAAATACGTTACGACGTCCTAGGCCCCTGGGTGGGGCCCGACTAGTAATCAATGCCAAATCCGGCGAATCAACTGGCCGCTGTGATACAATCGTATAATAATAATAATAATAATAATAATAATAATAATAATAATAATAATAATAATAATAATAATAATGAGGAGGAGGAGGAGGAGGAGGAGGAGGAGGAGGAGGAGGAGGAGGAGGAGGAGGAGGAGGAGGAGGAGGAGGAGGAGGAGGAGGAAAGAAGGAAAGAAGGAAAGGAGGAAAGAAAGAAATAGTTTCTCAATAAAGGATGACATAATTAAAGGCTAGAATAAGTGATAGAAATAAGGGGAATATTAATGTATACATTTTTATTTTATAAAATGAAAGTAATAATAAGAAAATGTGTAATAATTGAATAATGATAAACTGCAACCTAATATAAATGTGTATTGTTATTAGAAATACATAAGTTGATTGAATATAATAATTTTGTTTAATTTGATTAGTTTCATTTGTATTTGAATGTATGGCACCCAGGTGCCACACTGTTCACACATTGATTTTACATTTTTATAAAAAAGAAAAAAAACTTAATATTAAAAAGAAGCTGAAGCAGAAGCAGAAGCAGAAGCAGAAGCAGAAGCAGAAGCAGAAGCAGAAGCAGAAGCAGAAGAAGAAGAAGAAGAAGAAGAAGAAGAAGAAGAAGAAGAAGAAGAAGAAGAAGAAGAAGAAGAAGAAGAAACAGCTGATAAATAAATTTCCAGACTTTAAGGAGAATAATGCTGCTTTTTTTCTAAGCTTATCTTTCATTCCTCTTTTTAAAAAAGTAAAATATAAATGTAGCCTGAAGTCTGGCATATGGTAAGACAAAAAGCTAGACAAAAGGACTAAATCAATTCTGGTTTCCAGTTCAATAAAATTATTAGGCAATTAAGCAGAGCAAAGCCAGAAATTATCATTAAATTATACTTTTTGAAAAAATAAAAATGAGTTAACTAAGTCAACTGATCAGGAACAAGCATCTTTAATGATAGTTTATCAGCTCCGTCTATTGAGGTTTCTTATGACTTCATAGCACAGTTAGACTTTTTTTTCTTTTGACAGTTATTTGAAGATTAAAAAAAACATTTTCGCCAAGAAAAAGGTCACAGAGTGGAAATAATTGTTAAGGCAGGAATTTCAGATGGGCCAATCAGGTATTTCCAGGTGATTCAGCCAGTATCTGTGCAGGAAATAACTGATTTATAGGGAATATCGGTCTGGAAAATTAATTTATATAGATATTGGTGTACTTTTCTTCATCAATATAAGTAGGGACAATTGTGTCAGGAGTATAGGAAGGAACATGTCAAAATATTAAGAAGATGGACACGAGCATACAATTAAAGACAATCATTTTTTTTCCCAGAAAATTTTATTGGTTTTTTAAAAACATTTATAAGGAAAAGGGTAGGTGGAATGGTATACAAATTTTGGCAGTTGCAAGTGTGGCAGACGCCCCCTCCCTCCAAACTCATAAGATACATCTATGTATAAAACATTAATACAAAATCATATAAAATCAGCATATTAATTCTAAGAAGAAATTTCAGTCAGCTTATATATTATGATATATAATCTAGATATAATTTCATTACTACTTTCGGTCTGTTTATAACAATGTGGTTTTCTTATTCATTTTTGTGATCTGAGCTTTCTTGGTGTTGCCCCTTCTCCCCCCGCTGGCAGAGCTCTGGCCCCTCCCGTGTCCTGCATAACAGTTGTAGAGTCTTCTGCTTTTTCTAGGTTTGCTTTGTTTTTTTCCATAAAGGCCTGTGCCTCTATGGGTATATTGATTCTAATTCTTGTCTCCCCCCAGAATATCAGCATACCTTCAGGCATCAACCATCTAAACCACACCCCCTTCTGGTATAATTTATTTGCCAATTGCGAATAATTTTTCCTTTTTTCCCTAATTTTTTTGGGGATCTGCTTCAGGATGGTTATTTCCCTGTCATGGTATATCAATGCTTGCCCCCTTTGTACACCCAGAATTTCATCTCTTGTGCTTTTCCTAAGGAATTTAATATGGACCTCCCTGGGTACATTGTGTGTTCTGGCATATGCTGAATTCACTCTATAGACCAGGTCTATCTCCCATTCCATCTGTTGTTTATCTTTGTGTATATATTCAGCTAAGATATTAGTCATAATGTCCCTTATGTTTTCCCCATCTGCTTCTATAACATTTTGAAATCTAAGATAAAAGGACATTCTCTCAAATTCTGTTTTCATTTGTTGGATATCAAGTTCTTGAAGCCCACCGGTAGAGCGGGAGCGGGCAAAGGACTTGCCCGTCGCCGTAGCCGCCGGAACCGGAAGAAGACAATCATTTTTGTGGGTGTGCTACAATACTTGTTTAAAAGGGGCAGGAATTTGATCACATGATCACAGATGCCCTAAATAGATTTGCCACAGTTCTGATCTTTTTAGCAAATAGGTACTGTTCTTTGATCCCAATGAGATTTTCCATTATTCAGGGTAAATTCTTGATTAGAACATATTGAACTATCATGTTAAATATTCATGAACAAATCTTAGCGTAATTAGTCATTCCAGGTCTGTGTTTATATTTTGTTTTAGTTTAAATACAGCACTTTAAAATAATTATGTAAAAAGTAGCAAATGAGGCCACTAAAGATCACAGTATTTAGGTAAACTAAATCTTTTCCCACCCCTCCATTTCTACGATAAACTCTTCTACTCTTCAAATGTTTACATTGGAATTAGAAATGGAACTGCAGATTTGCCAATCTGTATTTTATTTACATGACAGATAGTGGAATTTTAGATGAATCTCTCACACTCACTATATTCCTGCACTGGTCTAACAATCATCACTGTGTTCTTTACTTTTTGCATTGTTCTTAACGAGAAAATTAAGATTGGACTTTGTTGGTTGCTTGATATAAACTGAAACTGCCATTCTCTCACTCAGATTCACTCATTTATTTTATTTATTTATTATTCATATTTATAGACCGCCCCCTCTCCCGAAAGGGACTCGGGGCGGAGTACAGTCATTAAAATGCGTTATAAAATACATACATAAAACAGTTAAATAATTAAATACGTAGGTGAAGGAGGTTGTAAGACTGTATATAGAATAATAAACCCAGTGGGGTAAGGGTGCTGGTAATGAAAAGTTGGTAAACGGGGTTAGAGTCTCAATAGGAAGTAGGAGGCTTCAATGTCCAGATTAGTACTTGGATGAGGGGGGGGGGGCGGGGAATGATCGAATATCCTCAAGTGGTGAGAGATGGCAGAGATGACAGAAAGGTGGGAGACAGTCCAAGGTGGTTCCAGATGGGGGGGGCGTTCTTGGCCCAGTTGTTCTTGGCCTAGGTAACTGTTCAGGCCTATCCATGGCCCTGAAACAGGGCCTCCAGTGGCCTCCGGTGTTCCAGGCCACCCCCAACCGTTGTTTTATACCTTCGCCCTCACTCCTGGTTTCCATCCAGAACGCCCAGGTGGGCACACTCCACCTTGGCCCCCCACTCGGCGCTCCAAAGTTCTCCACGGATTAGGATAAAGTTCTCCAAAATTCTCCAAGATCGTAAACCATTCGGCGTCCTCTGCTGGCGCTGGCAAGGCCCGGGGGGGGGGCATGGGAGCAGCCAGGATACGGCAGAATACCACAGAGGAGTCCCTGGCAGCGGCGCCACTCTTTCCACTCGTCCCGCTGCCGCAGCCGTCTCCAACTGCCTCTCCCAATTGCCTCCCAGCCTTATTCTCCTCCCCCGGTGCCTCGTTCTTCTCCCCGGTGCCTTTTTTCGCCGCCAGCGCAATCCTCAAGCTGCGCTGCGCGCGCCGCCGCCATTGCTTCCCAGCTGTTCCCCCGGCCGTTTACAGCCTTCCGTTCCTCCTTTTCCTCCAATCTCCCCCGACCACCCTGGCGGGCCAAAACGAGCCCAAAACAAGCCAGGGTGGTCGAGCTGTCCAACTCTCGGCCCTCCGATGACATGAGGGCCGGCAGCAATCCCTTACCCGGTCGGGAGCTCCATGGCGTTCTTAGGAGCTCAGGAGGCGACCGCCATCGCCGGAAGCTCCTCCTCAAACATTTGTATATTTATATCTAATTTCAATCTTTTTTAAAATAAACTTTTGTGATTAATAAATATTTTTAAAGGTGTTTGACTTGGAAGAAGAAAGGGTTTGACATACCTATTAAAGTTAATGCTAAAAATGATTCTGAATCAAAGAGGCATAACACATTTAAGGCTTATTTATTGAAAAAAAATTAAAAGATGAACATTAGCGTAATATTTCCTGGTAGTTTAAATGACTTAGTGAAAGATTGACTGCTGATAACAGAAAACTCAGTTCACAAAAGGAGAGAAGAAATTTTTCTCGTTTAGATTTTCCTTAATATTTTTTTTCATATTAAAAACAAAAATTTGGTGCAGTTGAGGCAAATACTGTAAATAAGAATACTTATCTGGTGCACACTTTAAGAAGGCAGAGTGAAGTTCTCGTATTTCTTATATTTACTTAATATAAACCTATTAAATATACATTTGCATATTTCGTAGCAAAGTAATAAAAATACAGAAAGAAGAGAGATTCCTTATCATGTCATAAATGATGACTACATACAGATAGTATATCATCTTCAAACTGATTATTCCAAAACCTAATGAAAATTTATCATGTTCTAATAAACTGTTTTTCATCCATTTTATTTTTCCAAAGCTAAGTCATAGTACAGCAGATTAAACAATATTATTAGAGCCATGAAAACAGGCTGAAAAGAAGATACATGGGGAGTTTTTGTACAGAATGCTGACATTTTAACAGCTGTTAATATATTAATAATCATTTCAACATCTCCATCCGTAAAATATTATTCCTTATAATTTATCAGCATATATAGTAATTTGTTTAGAACACTGTGTATGCCATTTTTGGTGATAAAATACAAATTGCTAAAGGCTTCAAAATGGCATAACAACTCCAAGATATAATTAACGCAAATTTTTCTCCTCAGCTCGGTTGTGCATAGAAAAAGAGATCTCTGTCTTCCATTGTCTCTTTCAAATTGTTGGTAGACTTACCTCAGTGTTGTGAAGTGTGGAAAAAGTAAAAAGTAGCAGACTATTTGAACTATCCATCATGGACATTATGGTGAAAGAAGGAAGACCATATACTGTGCTGTTTTTTCTACTTCCTCATGACATACATAAGCTCAAAGTAGTAGCTCTTTGCTACCATTGCTACTGTGGCCTTTGAAGTACCAAGAGAAATGTCTCTTTCCAAGAATTCTCCTTCATTTTCAGTTTTGTTCTAGTATTTAGGAAAATGTGTTTGGACATTTGTCCCCAAAGCTGATCCATATTTATATATCCAAATATTTTGAAGCATTAAGTGGGCTCTACTCTTAAGCACTGTAACCATTTGTACTGAACCTTATAGATGTGTAAAAATAAATCAACCACATATTTTCACACAAAAATGGCACTGTAGATTATTTTCACAATAAAGTCCAGGATTTGTATTCTTCCATAAATCATATTCAGACTGCCTTAATTATATGAATAATATGCAAATTACTGATGTGGAACTCAATATTGGAAAATGAATAAACAGTATTTTATTGATTAATAAAATTATACATTATTTCTTGCTGAGGGAGATCTAGACCAATGATTTTATATGTTGAATTATAAGCTAACCACTTAAAGCATTCTTAAGAGTATTAAAATGGAGGGTTCATATTATTATTATTATTATGAGCAAAGCAGGAAATTATTGCAAATAGAAAGAAAAATATCTGACAGCATTGAAATGAAAGAATACATAAGATGATAAAGACTAGCTTCATTATTTCTTTAGTGGCTCCTGGTTATTAATGTCTGCATAACTGATATCTAAGATCAAGTCTCAGAAATCCAAGAGGAGAAACTTAGAACTTTTTTCATCTCAAAAGGGTTGTGATGTACAAAAAGATATGGCTGCCTGAAAGTGCTCCCAACTTCTGTCTCCTGTACCCTCGCAAAATTGTCCCCCTTGTCCTTATTTCTGATCTCTTTAAACTAGGACTGTATTACAAAAGTCCCCTTGGAATTCTCCAGGATATTTGAGGCACCAAAAATAAGAGGCCATTTAGCCATATTATCTCAAAGGGTATCTCCAACAGCTTCTCTGCTGTAAATCTCATCTTTACTGAATGCCTTTATTTTCTCCGAATTGAGCTGATCTACAGATATTTTTTTAAAAAAAAAAATCTTTGAAAAAAGTCTGGTGTTAATGCAAACTCCAATTCTTGTGATAAGTCACCAAAGCCATCACTGAAATAATGATATGTTGGAAATATTGGAATGCTTTTTGAACCTGATCCCAACATCTTGCCTTTAGTATTCATCCTTTGGAAGAGCTAACCAGATCCTTGCTTTTCGTTCTGCTGCCTATTTGTTCTGCAAATGAAAAAAAAATTATTTTGAATTTTAAGCATCATATTCCTAATAATACTAATTGCAAGAGACCAGTTTTACTCAGAACAGTTTACATCCTCAGACGATATCTGTTACACCATCAAACACCCATACGTGATTATTCCAGGTCCTTGGGAAGGACTTGATAGGTAGACAAAAATGCCAAATCCAAGCTGAACATCTGGCTGACTGTGCAATGGACCAGGACAATTAAGTTACTGAAGTGGTGGATAGCTCCTACCTTTTTGAATCAACTATCAACTTACAAAGGAGCCTAGTGGTCCTAGTGCTGGGAAAGATGGAAGACAAGAGAAGAGGACAACACACAGCAAGATGGATGGGTTCAGTCATAGTGGTACTAAGTGCACTTTTGGGAGACTTGAAAGAGCAGGTTAGGGATAGATCACAATGGAAAAATCTATCTATGTCAGGGGTGTCAAACTGGTGGCCTCTGGGCCAGTTGTATCACGTGCAAGCCATGCCCACCCCAGTTCCATGAAGGGAAAAAACATTGCAAAATGCCAAGTGCCA
This sequence comes from Natrix helvetica, assembly GCF_964273705.1. Lineage (NCBI taxonomy): Eukaryota > Metazoa > Chordata > Lepidosauria > Squamata > Natricidae > Natrix > Natrix helvetica. The sequence goes on from NC_138550.1 coordinate 112,579,608, forward strand.
CAATGAGATGCTACGAGTTTGATAGCCATGATCTCTGTGGTCTCTAGAGTCAGAAATGACTTGATGGCATATAATCAATCAATCAATGAATGAATTCCTAATAATTTATTTTCAAAATTAGTGGCCTAGAAAGTATTATTCCAACAGGATTTGAGGATTATGGTGCCTCAAAACAGGAATAGTAAGCAAGATGGTTGCTTATGAGAGAAAAAAAAATGGTAGGCTGTATTTTTAACCATTCATTTAATGACCTTTTGTTCTGTACTGAGAACTGTGGGTGTTTGCCAGAATAACTGAGGCGCAGACAGGAATAAAGGCTAACAAGTTTATTCCGTAACAGTAACACGCTAACAGAATGAACCAGCTCTGAGTCAGGCAACAGCTGAGGCTCCCGTCTGACAGCTCCCTTTTATACCAAGCTGTCAGACAGCTAGCCAATCAGCTGCTAGCTGTTTCCTGCCGCATACAGAACATGATGAGCATGCTCAGAACATGACACCATTCAACAGTACAATGGTACTCAAATTTATGACCGTTGTTGCATACTCATAGTCACACGATCAAACTTCAGATGCTTGGCAACTGACATGTATGGTTGCAGTTTCCCAGGGTTCTGGGATTGGTTTTTGTAATTTTTCTAGTGAGCTTCGGTCAAGCAAAGTCTATAAGGGAAGCCAAATCCACTTAACGACTATATGATTCATTTAACAATGGTAGCAGTTCACCTAACAACCTTGGAAAAAAGGTCATAAAATGGAGCATGATTCACTTAACAGCTGCCTTGCTTAGCAACAGAAATTTTGAGCTCATTTGTGATTGTAAGTCAAAGACTACTTTTTAATTCATTGGTTCTTACCTTATCTAACAGTTGATTTTTCTGGGTTTTTTTTTTCAAATGTTTAGTAGTGTTCTGAAAATCCTACTAAATTACAGGAAAGTGTTTCGCTGTTTCATGCTTATGTTTTAAAACGTCTGGTGGTTATTTCAGAGAAATATGTCAAAAATGTTAATGAATGGATACTTTGCTTTCAATAATATACATTCCTGACAGAGTTTAAATTGTGCATTCCTCTCCAGTTAATGCATATATATTTTTGTATTCTTTGATGTTTTAATTTAGGAATGTTACCAAGACTATAGCTGAATTCACCATTCAGGTCATACAGAGCAATGCAGTTAAACCAAACAGCTAGATTCCTTGTTTCAACTGTTTATAGAGAAGCATTTGGCTTTCCTTTCTACATTTCTCCTGATTTCCCTCCTCCTCTTCTTTAAAATGTAAAGATGTCTGTTCTCTTTATGAATCACTTCCCTGAACTGTGCAAGTCATGATATTCCCTATAACACTCAATGGAAGCAAAATTGGACTTTAAAGAAGCAGAGTAGTAAAAGTATTGATCCCTCTATAGCATTGGAGAAGAGTCTGAGAATATCAACAAGCCAAGAAAAACAAGCAGGGAAACCAGATTGACAAGCCACATAATGATTTGTGCTTCCCACTCAAGGCAAAAATGACTAGGCTTAAATTATTCTACTTCTGACACAATATGAAGACTGCAGCAGACTCTAATATGCTGGGAAATATGAAAGGAAAGAGATGAGGAGAATGGCCAGCAGTACGATTGGATGGACTCAGTTATGGTGGTGATGATTGCACCATTGGGAGACTTGAAAGAACAGGTTAGGGATAGATAGTCATGGAGAAAATTGGTCTATGTTGTTGCTAGGAGTCAAAAATGACTTCATAATTTAATCAATCAAAAAGAAAATTAGGCTTTTCATCTGTTGCCCCAGAGGGATTAGAAGTATTAGAAGCAAAAGGTAGAGCTTACAGACAAACAGATTTTAATTAAATACTAATGGGTATTTCCTAATGGTAAGAATTGCTCAGCAGTAAAATAGAGAGCTGTGGATAATCATAGACTTTCCTTTGTTGGGAATGTAGAAATTGATTTCAGAGTGATATTCATGACAATAATGTCCCTGTGAGGGAATGTCTTGGAATCTCTCAGGGTTCCTTGTCCTTCAGCTGTAGTGGCGCAGTGGTTAGAGTGCAGTACTGCAGACTACTTCTGCTTACTGCAGAAGAACTGGCTAACTGCAATTTGGCAGTTCAAATCTCACCAGGTTGACTCAACCTTCTATCCTTCCGAGGTGGGTAAAATGAGGACCCAAATTTTTGGGAGAAATATGCTGACTCTGTAAACCAATTAGAGAGAGTTGTGAAGCAGTATATAAGTCTAAGTGCTATTGCTACATGGTTTTTTTTGTCTTTTTGACTGGTCACATGGCTTCTTTGTCACTGGTTAGAGTCTCCTCCCTGCTAGTCAGAGCACCCATAAGAAGCACACAAAATTGCAAAGGTACACACTGGCCAAACAGACTGGAACCCTTGATGTAGACCAATGGCTATGTCAACTTGTAAAGCGTTTTCATGACTATTATCAAGTTGACATAAAAAAAGAGAGAAAAGGGAGGAGAATGCCATGCATACCTTTGGCCAGAGTCAGGTCTCATATTTCTACAGCTAGCATGTGAAATGTGCACGTTCATAGCCTGCTGCACCACCTTATTGGTGGATGTGATTTATGACACAGACAGAAGGGAGGGGATACAGGGGTAAAGTTCAGACACCATTAAGCGGATATCAGTTTCAGCTCTGCAGAAGAAGATGCCAAAATGTGGATCCTAATAAATAAATGGATTTCTTTTGAACTTTGTCTTGAGTCTCATAAATTAATTAGGTCATCTTTTGGAAACTTCACAGGCTATATGTTAAGGTTATATAGTTAAATGTTTTAATGAAGATTCTGTAAAGAGCCTTACAAGTCTGCAGTTTACCATTTGATTTTGTTTCTCTTTCTCTTTTCTATTTTTTTCTAGATGTAGGGCCACTACTGGTTCACCCTCCCTGCAAGGAAAGGGAAAAATATCTGTTTATTATTACTATCTGTAAAATCCAGTGAGATAAACAGTGTCCCAAAGGAACATCTTCCTATCTTTTCTGAGATGTACACCTCTACTAGTTTCTTCAGATCATTTGCTGATGCTGTAGCTATTGATTTTTCTAGAGGTGCTATAAGGGAAATAATTACATTTCATCCATGAACAGGTGGAAATTATTCACAGTATCTGCACTGGAAAGCAGAGCCAAATAAGAAGATGCTTTATGTTTGTCTAGCAATTACTTATAGTCAGTACTGGAAGAAGAAATATTGCAAGGCAGAAAGATTTAAAAACTCTATTATTTGTGTAATAGTCCAAATATCATAATATCAGCTTTAGCTCAAACAGTGTATATCTGTCAGTTGTCCCATGTAGATCAGACAGGAAACACTACCAGATGAACTAATTCTATTTTATGATAGGCTACATTAACAAAATCCTGCAAATTCAAGATTTGCAAGTACAAATCTCTCACTTTCTTCTTTATAGAAGCTAAGGAAAGTCCTTTTTGAGCCCTCTTCTCTGTCCACTATCCAGCTGCAGGCTGTGTCCTCTCTTATCTGGCCATTTTCTAGCCAGCATCTCTTTTGCATAGCCTCATAAGGTTTTTCCCACAAACCATTACAATATTTTTAAGAAATGAAGCATTCTTGCTTCCAGATATTTCTAGATATCCCTTTTGCTATTAAAAAAACTTTTTTTCCAAAACTTTACTAAAGAAACAACACAAGCATACATAGTTATTCAAGATTATATCACTGTCTTCTGCCATTTCCAGAAATCTACAAGGTAACAATTTTTGTGGCTTTCTATCCTCTTTCTTCTGATACAGATAAACTGTCAAAGTAATCAAGACTGTTTCAGTGCAAATGCAATGAAGTCTCAGTATATGACGGAGCCAAATAGGTCCATGATGCCAAGCCATTCGAATGACTTAATGGATTAACCAAGGTTTTAATAGTATAGCTACATTTTGAAGAATCTGCTTAGATGTTCAGAGTAGATCAGCTTACTACTTTTATCTCCCCTGCAGTCAGTCTACAAAAGGAACTTCTAGTTCTTCTTTTGGATATTAATTCCATTTGTCAGATTAGATCAGTGATGGAAAATGTATTTTGGTCTAGAAGGAGCGAGGAGGGGGAGGAGGAGCTTCCGGGGGCAATGGCGGACCTTCTCGGAGCTCCGTGAATGATGGGGCTCCCTGGCAGGGATAGCGGGTGTCTTCGACCCCCACCCATCACTCTGGGGGTCTGGAATTGCTGAGTGGCAAGCCTGGCTCTTGATGAGAACAGCTTGCCCCCCCCCCCGGGGGCACCAGGCAGCCAGGAGGACGGGAGAAGGAGGACACATCGGGGACTTGGAAGCGAGAACGCACTCAGAGGCTGGGCCGCGGCAGCGGAAAGATGGTGAGGAGGTCTGCGCGGCTGCCAGGGCAGCAGAATAGCGGAAGAGCGATTCGGCGGAAGAGCGATTCGGCGATTCGGTGAGGAGAACGGTGAGGAGAACGGTGTGGGAGCTACATCTAGGTGTTTTGGGGGCGATGCTCGGGCCCGACCGGCAGTGGTGACGGTGGCGGCGGCGGAGACGTCGCTGGAACATCGGGCGCCATACCTTTTTTTCTCTATTTCTTTGGCCTGATTGGGAGGCCGGTGGGGGTCGGAGAGGAGCTGCAGGAGCAAAGAAGAAAGCCAGGGGGGCCGCCGGAGGACATGGGCGGCCTCCAGAAGATCAACAGGCCGAGAAACTGGCCTTGGCACTTTGTTTATCCCCCCCCTCCCCCCCGCTGAGCTGCGATTTCCGTCTATACCCTAAGAACTGCCTCTGGGCCTTGATTGATTGTGATTTGGACTGTGGATTGTGGTTTGTTGACTGTGGATGTTCGCTTCCTCTCCCCTCTCACTTGCCTTTTAAGTGCTCTGCTTTCCCATTACATCTTGGACCTGCTACAGATGAAACCCTGCCATAGCCTTAGCCATGGCCTGTTACCAACATCTTAATTTACTCAAGGTCTGACCTTTTACGACTGCGAAGGTCCCCTCTCTCGCAGGCATGCCCCCCTGCCCTGGCTAGGGCCCACCTCGATGAAGGGTTTATTAACCCAGAGAGGTGGAGGAAGAGGGGGATTAGGGGTTTTTTAGTAAAATGTTTTTTAAAAATTTTAAGGGGTTCCAGGGTTGGGGGGGGGATGGATCAGGTCAGGAGTGATGGTAGATCCAGGCAAATAGGTGTGGTCGAGAGAGGAGGGAGCGGAGTGGGGGAGGAGAGGGAAGACAGCATTCCAATACAGGGCTCTTTGATACCAACGGTCGTGGGGAGGGGCAGGTGCGAGGACAGATTAAGAACACATAGTCGGTTGGGAGACCGTGGTTTTTGGTCATACCCGGTCGCTTGTACCAACCCCCGCATACTAGGTGGTCAGGATCTACAGACCCAGGGCCTGAGGCTGTTGTTATGCAACGCGAGGTCCATTGTCAACAAGGCCCCCCTCATCAATGATCTGATTCTGGAGGGGGAGCCGGACCTCGCAGGAATAACTGAGACCTGGTTGGGCCATGAGGGAGGTCTACCCCTCGTGGAAATGTGCCCACCAGGTTATCGAGCATTTCACCAGCCTCGGGCCCAGGGAAGGGGCGGTGGGGTAGCAGTGATCATCCGGGAAGACCTAGAGCCGAGAGAGTTCACTGTGCCGCAGACATCCGGGTGTGAGTCCCTTGTCATGATATGGGGCCCAGGGAGGCAGTTGGGCCTGCTGATAGTATACCTGGCTCCTCGCTATACATCAGCGGCCCTGCCCGAACTCCTCGAGCTGATCGCATCGGTGGCGGTTGAGACCCCCAAACTTTTAGTGATAGGGGATTTCAACCTGCCGTCGATGGGAGAAGCATCCTAGGGAGTTCGGGAGTTCATGGCTTCCATGATAGCCATGGACCTGACTCAATTAATTCAGGGCCCTACTCACGAAGGAGGCCACACACTGGACCTTGTTTTTGTCTCTGGCCAGTGGATGAGTGATCTGGGAATAGGGGATTTAACTATCACTCCCCTGTCATGGTCAGATCACTCACTTCTCCGACTTGACTTCCCTGGTGCTACCTCCCACTGCGGGGAGGCGGAACCGGAAGGCATTAGATGGTTCCGCCCCAAGCGCCTGATGGAACCAGATAAATTCCAGACGGAGCTTGGGCCACCTCCTGTAGACCTGACCCGCCCCCGGGTGGAGGACCTGGTAGCCGCATGGTATAGTGCGACTGCCGGGGCCCTAGACTGAGTGGCACCTTTGCGGCCTCTCCTGTGGCAACGAACCACCCTGGCCCCTTGGTTTACCGAGGAGCTAAGGGTGATGAAATGCCACAAGAGACACCTAGAGAGTCGTTGGAGATCTTCCCACTCCGAATTTGAACGAACACAGGTACGAACCTACCTTAGGACGTACCTTGTGGCATTAAGAGCGGCCAAACGTTGACATTGTGCTGCTCTTATTGCATCCGCAGATAACCGCCCTGCCGCCCTGTTCTGGGTGACACGCTCCCTTCTGTTTCAGAGGCCGCGGGAAGCCCCCCTACAGGGCAGGGCAGAGGAATTTGGGAAATATCTGCAGGATAAAGTCGCTCAAATCTGGAGGGAATGGGTCCCTTTCAGTGGTCCAGTGGAGATGCCAGAGGTGAGTCTTGAGTGACCTTTCTGGGAGGAGTTTGACTCGGTTGCCATCGAGGATTTGGACAGGTTACGTGGACGTCTGCGACCTACCACATGTTTATTGGACCCGTGTCCCTCCTGGCTTGTACTGGCATCCTGGGAGTTTACACGCGACTGGCTCCTGGGCTTAGTGAATGCTTCGTTGGGCGAGGGGTCTCTGCCGGCCGCCTTGAAAGAGGCGGTTGTGAGACCCTTTATTTATTTATTTATTTTTAATATTTCTAGACCGCCCCCTCTCCCCGAAGGGACTCGGGGCGGTGTACAGGTGTGTCATTAAAACGAATACAAAAGACGAATATCCCATACCCTTAAAAACGAATTAAACCTCATACAACTGTACAAAAAGTAAAAATTAAAAATTAAATTAAAAAACAACTAAAAGTATACCCCTAGAAAATTTAAAAAATGCAGGCTTGAGGAACTAAAATTGGGAATTAGGAGTTAGGCCAGGCCGGCTAGATTGAACAGGTGGGTCTTTAGTTTCTTACGGAAGGAGCGGAGGTCGGTGATAGTCCTGATATCTGGGGGGAGGTCATTCCAAAGGGTCGGGCCCATCACAGAGAAGGCCCTACTCCTGGGCATCGCCCGCTGGCATTGCCTAGTGGACGGCACCCGGAGGAGTCCCTCTCTGTGAGAGCAAATCGGCCGAAGGGATGTATAGGGCAGGATACAATCCCGCAAATAACTAGGTCCTGTGCCATGGAGCGCTTTAAAGATGATGACCAACACCTTGAAACGCACCCGAAAAGCCACAGGTAGCCAGTGCAGCCCGCGCAGCAAAGGTGTTATGTGGGAGTATCTAGTAGCTCCCACAATTGTCCGCGCGGCCGCATTCTGAACCAACTGCAGCCTTCGGGTGCATCTCAAGGGGAGCCCCATGTAGAGAGCATTACAGTAGTCTAGTCGAGACGTCACAAGCGCATGAGTGAATGTACATAGGGCATTCCGGTCCAATAGGGGACGCAATTGGCGCACCAGGCGAACCTGGTGGAATGCCCCCCTTGCCACGGCTGTCACATGGTCATCCATTGACAGCCGGGCATCCAGGAGGACACCCAAATTGCGTACCCGATCCACGGGGGCCAGCTGTTTGCCCCCAATGGCCAGTGATGGACGTAACTGGTTGAACCGGGGTGCCGGTAGCCACAGCCACTCCGTCTTGGACGGGTTGAGTTTGAGTCTGTTACTTCCCATCCAGATCCGAACGGCTTCCAAACATCGGGACATCATTTCGACGGCATCGTTGGGGTGGTCCGGGGTAGAGATGTACAGCTGCGTATTGTCAGCGTACAGATGGTAATCTACCCCAAACCCACGGATGATCTCGCCCAGTGGCTTCATGTATGTGTTGAACAGGAGAGGCGAGAGGACCGACCCCTGTGGCACCCCACAAGTGAGCGGCCTCGGGCTCGACCTCTGCCCCCCTGTCAACACACATTGCGTTCGACCAGAGAGGTAGGATGAGAACCACCGCAAAACGGTGCCCCTCACCCCCAACCCCTCCAGGCGACGCAATAGGATACCATGGTCGATGGTATCAAAAGCCACCGAGAGATCTAACAGGACCAAGATGGATGAACAGCCCCCATCTCTGGCCCTCCAGATATCATCCACCAACGCGACCAATGTCGTCTCCGTGCTGTGACTGGGCCGGAAGCCGGACTGGCGCGGATCCAGATAATAAATTTCCTCCAGGTGCCGTGGGAACTGTTGCGCCACCACACTCTCTACAACCTTCGCCAAAAAGGGAAGGTTGGAGACGGGACGGTAATTAACTAAATTAGCTGGGTCCAGGGAAGGCTTTTTGAGTAGGGGCCTCACCACCGCCTCTTTCAAGACGGCCAGTAAGGACCCCTCCCTCAGTGAAGCGTTCACTAATTCCTGGAGCCAACCTCGTGTGACCTCCCAGGATGCCAGTACAAGCCAGGAGGGACACGGGTCCAGTAAACATGTGGTGGCTCGCAGTCGTCCATGTAACTCGTCCATATCGTCGGAAGTAACAGAGTCAAACTCCTCCCAGAATGGAGCCTCATACCCGCCTCTGACGTCTCTTCTAGACCGTTAGCAGAGACCCATTCACTGCGAATCTGAGCGATTTTGTCCTGCAGATATTCCCCAAACTCCTCTGCTCTACCCTGCAAGGGTGCTTCCCGCGGCCTCTGAGAAAGGAGGGAGCAGGTCACCCTAAACAGGGCGGCAGGGCGGTTATCTGCGGACCCAATAAGAGTGGCACAATATTGTCGTTTGGCCACTCTTAATGCCACAAGGTAAGTCCATAAATAGGCTCTTACCTGTGCTCAGTCAGATTCGGAGCGTGACGATCTCCATCTGCTCTCTAGGCGTCTCTTGCGACGCTTCATCACCCCCAGCCCCTCGGTAAACCAAGGGGCCTGGGTGATTTGATGCCACAAGAGAGGCCGCAAAGGCGCAACCCGGTCCAAGGCACCGGCGGCCGCACTGTTCCATGCGGCCACTAGGTCCTCCGTCCGGGTGTGGGTCAGGGCTACAGGGAATGGCCCAAGCTCCGTCTGGAACCTATCAGGTTCCATCAAGCGCCTGGGGCGGAACCATCTAGAGCATTCCGGATCCGCCTCCCCGCGATGGGGAGCAGCGGTTGGAAAGTCGAGCCGGAGAAGTGAGTGATCTGACCATGACAGGGGCGTGACAACTAAATCCCCTACTCCCAGATCACTCCTCCACTGGCCAGATACAAAAATAAGGTCCAGTGTGTGACCTCCCTCGTGTGTGGGGCTCCGAATTACCTGGGTCAGGTCCATGGCTGTCATGGAAGCCATGAACTCCCGAGCCACCTCAGAAGATTCCCCTACCGATGGCAAGTTAAAGTCCCCCATGACTAACAGCCTGGGGGTCTCAACTGCCATCTCGGAGATCACCTCGAGGAGCCCGGGCAGGGCCGCTGATGCATAGCGAGGAGCCAGGTATACAATCAGCAAGCCCAACTGTCTCCCTGGGCCCCACTTCACACATAGGGACTCACAACCGGTTATCTGTAGCACAGTGGACTCTCTTGGCTCAAGACCCTCCTTTACAATAACCGCTACCCCACCACCTCTACCCTGGGCCCACGGCTGATGAAATGCATGGTAGCCCGGCGGGCACATTTCCACGAGGGGGAGACATCTCTCGTGGCCCAGCCAGGTCTCCGTTATCCCTGCCAGGTCCGGCTCCCCCTCCGAGATCAAATCGTTAATGAGGGGGGCTTTGTTGGCAATGGACCTGGCGTTGCATAGCATCAGTCTCAGGCCCCGGCCCTGTAGATCCTGACCACCTAGATTGCGGGGGTTGGGACAAATGACTGGCCGTATCCAACGGCCCCGGTCTCCCAACCGGTTAAAAGATCTCAACCTACCCTCGCACCTACCCCTCCCCACGATCGTTTGAATGGGAAGACCCTCTTCCGGAATGTCACCCCTCCCCCTTCTCTTAATCGCTCCGCTCACTTCCAGGTTAGACCCACCTGTCTGCCTGGCACTATCCCCTCCCTCAGCCTGACTAAGCCCACCCCCCACCCTGGAACCCCTTAAGAGACATAAAAAAGATCTGATTAAAAAACCCCTAAGATTGCGCTTCCTCCACCTCTCTGGATTGATAAATCCCTCATCGAGGTGGGCCCTCGCGAGGGCAGGGGGGCATAATTGTGAGAGGGGGGACTCCCGCAATAAAACCAGGGCTGCCGGCGAGTACATGGTAAGGTAACATTTCCGGCAGGGCTACAGTTTGTTTGGGGATGTTACAGATGGTAAAAATTCCTTTGTTCCAGTGGAGTAAATGGCCCAAATCTTGGAGGGTGGAGAGATGATTTAATCACATAGTCAGTGGGAAAAGTTAGTCCTGCGCCAAGGAGCCTCCTACCTCTTGCCAGCCAGATCTCCAGCCCCACAGCGTTCCTCCACCAAGAGCTGCCAGCCTCCAGCGCTCCTCCAAAATCCCCACTGGAGTGGGAGGGCGGGCAATGAAGCTGAAGGGGGGGGGGCGAGCCGACATTCTTGAAGAAGCTCCTGCCCGGTCTGCCAATCTTCCGCTCTCACAGCTGGTTCCACAGCGGACCTCCGACTTCGGCGCCCAGCGTCCAAGCTCGCAAACCGACATCGGCTCTCTCTGCATCTCCAGCCGATTCCAGCTGACTTCCAGGCTTACAGACTCACAGGCTCTCCAAGCTCTCCAAACTCTCCAAACTCTCAGGCTCTCCAGGCTCTCCAGCCGACTCCAGCTGGCCGGCTCCCGCTGGCTCACCGGCTTCTCTCTTAGCGCCCTTACTGTCTTCTCTCTCAGTGCCCTCAGCGTCCAGCAGCCACTCACTCTCGGCGCCATTCGGCGTCTTTCAGCTTCCCCGGCCTCTCCAGCTGACTCCACCTCTCGCCTCTCCAACGCCTCTCCAGCAACGCCGTTCACGACTGCCAGACCACCCTGGAGACCAACTCCGGCCGCGATGTGAAGCCAGGGTGGTCGCCCGCTGGTTCTGACCCTCGGAAATAGCGACGAGGGTCAGGAAACACCCCCATCTCCAGAATGAGCCCCGCGGTCCATGCGTAGCTCAATGGCAGCCCGCCATTGCCCCGGAAGCCGGAAGCCTTGCACCTTTTATAATACTGGATTTTCAAAGTTATTCCCAGCCAGCTCTGATGCAGTAGAATGCTTTTCATGAATCAGAATCTTCACAGGCCATAGGATAAGCATGATACAGGGCACACCTTGTCCAGAGCTGTTGTACCAGCTCATCTGGTGTTGCCCAAAACTACTTAGGCAGCAATTTTAATTCAAGCAATTAACATAGCTTGGGGCACACCTACACCTGGTGTTCTGATGAAACTGTGAGTGAAACATTGCAGATGGGGAAAGCTATTAGTAAAAGAATTGCATGCAGTCCTCAGCACAGCTGCTTCCTTACTCAAGAAGCCTTCCCTGGACCCAACGGAGCTAGCTAATTATCGTCCGGTCTCCAACCTTCCCTTTTTAGCAAAGGTTGTAGAGAGTGTGGTTGCCCAACAGTTTCCACGTCACCTGGAGGAGAATGATTATCTAGACCTGTGCCAGTCCTGCTTCCGACCCGGGCACAGCACGGAGACGGCCTTGGTCGCGTTGGTTGATGATCTCTGGAGGGCCAGAGATAGGGGTTGTTCCTCTATCCTGGTCCTATTAGATCTCTCGGCGGCTTTCAATACCATCGACCATGGTATCCTGTTGCACCGGCTGGAGGGGTTGGGAGTTAGGGGCACCGTTTTACGGTGGTTCGGCTCCTACCTCTCCGGCCGGACACAACGTGTGTTGGCAGGGGAGCAGAGATCGACCCTGAGCCCCCTCACTTGTGGGTGCCACAGGGGTCGGTTCTCTCGCCACTCCTGTTCAACACATATATGAAACCGCTGGGCGAGATCATCCGTGGCTTTGGGGTGGGATACCATCTGTATGCTGATGACACTCAGCTATACATTTCCACCCCGAACCACCCCAACGAGGCCGTCGAAATGATGTCCCGGTGCTTGGAGGCCGTACGGGTCTGGATGGGTGACAACCGACTCAAACTCAACCCCTCCAAGACGGAGTGGCTGTGGCTTCCGGCTCCCCAGTTCAACCAGTTGCTTCCATCTCTGGCCATCGGGGGCGAGCAACTGGCCCCCATGGAGCGGGCACGCAATTTGGGCGTCCTCCTGGATGCCCGGCTGTCCATGGATGACCATGTAACAGCAGTGGCAAGGAGGACGTTCCACCATGTTCGCCTGGTGCGCCAATTGCGCCCCTTATTGGACCGGGATGCCTTACGCACAGTCACCCATGCGCTGGTGACGTCTCGCCTGGACTACTGCAATGCTCTCTACATGGGGCTTCCCTTGAGATGCACTCCGAGACTGCAGTTGGTCCAGAATGCGGCCGCGCGGGTGATTATGGGGAGGACTAGGTACTCCAATGTAACACCTCTCCTGCACGAGCTGCACTGGCTTCCTGTGGTCTACTGGGTGCGTTTCAAGGTTTTGATTACGATCTTCAAAGCGCTCCATGGCACAGGACCTAGTTACCTGCGGGATCGCATCCTGCCCCACACATCCCTACAACCAATTCGCTCACACAGAGAGGGACTTCTCCGGGTGCCATCCGCTAAACAGTGTCGGGGGGCGACACCCAGGAGCAGGGCCTTCTCTGTGATGGGCCCAGCCCTGTGGAATGACCTCCCCCTGACATCAGGATTACTTCCGATCTCCGCTCCTTCCGTGTAAAGCTCAAGACCCACCTTTTTCAATTATCTGGCCTGGCTCAACCGTAGTTTATCCTTTCCTCCTGACAGTCCTTTTAAATTTGTAATTTTATTATGGGGTATTTTTAATGGTTAATTTTATTATTATTATTGTGATATATGTAATTGTTACCTCCTCCGTGTCCGTGTACTTATATGTATATGTATGTGTATGTGTGTATGTGTATGCTTATATGTATTTATGTATGTTTTTATTGTACGCCGCCCCCAGTCCCTTGTGGAGAGGGAGCGGCTAACAAATTAAATTTATATATAAATATCTGGCCCATGGGGTGCTTAGATCTGGCCTACGGGGCCTCCCTGGAAACAGCAAAGGGCTGGCCCATGGTGTCTCTGCAGTGGAAAAGGATATCACAGTCCTCCCAAGCTCCGTTTTCACTGGCAGAGGGTTGCAAGAGGCTGTTGCAGCCGAAAATGGAGCTCGGGAGACCATTTTCTCTGGCAGAGCACCATAGGTGCCCCCCAACATGAGTGATGGTGAGCTGGCCATGCCCATCATGGCCACACCCACTTCAGCTCCCGAAGGTCAAACACAACCCTGATGCGGCCCTCAATGAAATCGAGTTTGACACCCCTGGTCTAGAATATGAGTTACTCAGAGAAAATATGTCTGCAGCCAACCAAAACTACTTATAATGACAAATAACAAAATATTGTTTTAAATAATCAAGTTAAACAAAATTATATGATTTTTGCTTAGGGTAATTAATTACAGGTAAACTTCACTTAAGGCTGATTGCTTAGCAAACATTTGACATTAAACAGACCATCCAAAAAGTACTTAAATACCAATTTTGAAATTCTGACAGCTGCATGCATGCACACACACAACCCAGTGTTAGGAGTTGTAGATGACTCCTTCTTGTTGTTCTGAATCTTTTGGTTTACTGAAGATGTTTCGGATTGCTTTATATGTCATGGTGATGCTGTGTGGTTGTAATTAGTTGTTTTTTGTTTGAGATATTTCTGATGTTTCATACTGTTATCTTTTTCACAGCTTGTGTTGGTTGTGCTGTAGTGGATTGAACGGTCAGGCACTTTTTGATAAAGTTGTGTGGGCCTCCATTTTGTTGGAAGATGTTGTAAAAGCAGTCTGTTTCCTATTTCTGCTCTTCTGGATTGCTGTTTTTGAAATGAGTACAATGTATGTGCACAAGTATAATTAACTAATTACACATATGGCATTAATCAATATGGAAAACTAGTCAATTTCATGCAGTGTATATTCCATTAATATCAGTAACTTGAAGTTTTTCTATAACATGTCTCGATGATGTCATTATATCAACAAAACATTTGTTTTGTTTTGTTTTTTTAAAATAAAATTTTTATTTTTAAACAAACATAGACAAACAAGACATGTAACATAAAAACAGTGTGTTGATTGATAACAAGGTTTTTGTGCATCCTTTCCATAGTCATCATTTAAACTTTATATAAAGTCAATATTATCAATCAAATATATTTGTATACATTATTATTATAGTACTTCATTTGTTTGACTATCACTATTATTTCTTCATTTTAAATGAGGTATTCTAAATATGGGTTCATTTATATTTATAATAACTCATTATACCATCTTCAATATATCCAATAATAATGTATTTTTATATCCTATTATAAATCATTCTATTATTTTAGTATTGGCAACATTCTCTAATAATTTTCAATTCCATATTTGTTTGTTTTTTGTTTATCTAACCACTGGTAAAATAAATCCCATATCCTGTAAAATTGTTTATCTTCTTAGTCTCTAATTTCATGTGTCAACTTACTTGTTTCAGCACATTCCATTCCATTATTCGTATCATCAATCTAATATATATGTATACTATTATTATGATTATTAAACATTCATCAAGTATAGCTATTATTACATCATTTTTATGTGAAGCATATTAAATTTAAAGTAAATTTATATTATGGCATTTCATTACATCATCCTAAAGTCATCCAATGGTATTACATTTTTATATTCTAATCTATATAGAATTGTTTATCTTTTATATATATATAAAAGCTTTCCAACATCATCTCCAAAGTCCTCACTTGCAGTTTATATAAAATTTCATATTATCAATCTAGTATATATAAATGTGTTATTATTATTGCTAATCATTTATTTGACTATAACTATTATTACTTTGTCTTATACATAATACTCTAAGTTTAACTAAGTTTAATTTAATTTTATTGTAACATTGCATTTCATCATCCTGTATCCTTCCAGTAGTAGTGCAGTCCAATATCTCTTGCCATTTGTAGAATCTGTATTCTAAATATTTTCTTGATAAGTCTTATGTGGACTTCTCTTGGCAACTTGTTGTTCATTGCATATCTTGTAAAGACTCGAAACCCTCCATCTGTCCACCCTCCAACCCTCCATCGAAACCCTCAGCTTGCCTTTAATTATCATTAGTGCTTCTGCCAAAATTACTCTCATTGTTTCTTCCAAATTTTCTCCCCTTTCTTCATCTATGTGTGAGGCCTGTAGTTATGTTCTTTTAGGATCTTTGGCCTGCCACACTTTCTTATAATTTTCTATGCTGTTTCAATAGTGTAGTAGTTGGGAGGGGGGAATAGAAAGGAGTAGGATTGTAGAATGGATTGTTGACATTCTTTTGTAGAAGCCAAGGTCATATTTTGTCTTCGCATCTCGACACCTGGCCGGAAGAAGATGGGTGTACATGCCAGCGTGGAAGATGATGATTGGAACATGTGATGGATTTGTGGGTGTGGGGAGAGATCATGAACTTTCAACTGGGTGAACTTACAGGATGTAATTCAGAGTTGAAATTTTCCATAGCCGTGCTAACATGCCTGCGGAATAAATTGCACCTTAAAGGATGTTTTGCCTTGGACAATGATTTATTTCTGCATGGTATTTAGAACCCTAACATTATTTCAACTCTCTCTCTCAAAATAATTCACTAGCACCCCCCCCTCGCAGGGGAGGGGGCTGGTGATGGGGGTCTCGGCATTCCCAATGCTGACCGGGACAGCGTAAATATCAGCGAAGAATAAATGAGAAGCTTTTGGTGATAAGAAGCTGAGTGCGGAACTTCAAAGGCAATGGAATGCTGCTTCCAGTTTAATTGCATCAGGAGGAACGCAGGAGGAGACACGACAAGACGAAGGAGGGTCGCAGAAATATTTCTTCAGCAAATTGTGAGTGCATGCTCCCCCTCCTTCCCCCCAGCTTGGAAACAAGGCTTGGGGAAAAAAAAACCTTAGAACAGAGGTTTGGGCTCCTTCCAGACGGCAATAAATGAAATGGTTTGTCACCCTGCAACTAGCTGGGAGAAGGATTCCCTTTCAAAATGGGAATTTCAAAGGAGGCAGGAAGAAGGAATTTTTCCAGCATCTGTCACTTGCAAGCCACCACAAATGGGGCTGCAACCAGTAAATGAAGCAAATTGGGCAGTAAATTGGGCTTTCCTCCCAGGACTTGGATGGAAGAGATGCTACTTACCAACTCCTTTGCCATCAGCATGGGGAAATGCTCCAAGCCAGCAGAGGGCACCTACTTGGCCCATAACTCATCCAAGCCAGCAAAGGGCACCTACTTGGCCCATAACTCCTCCAAGCCAGCAGGAGGGTCCTTGGCACGTAAAACCCCTTAGCCAGCCATCATTGGTTGAGCTGCAACCTGTGAAGCAGGCAACCCCGGGATGGGTCTTAACCCCAGGTCATGGATGGGAGGGATGCCAGTGGGCACCTGCCCTCCCTCAGCAGATGGCACCATGGCAGAAAGCTGGGCAGTGGCCAACCGAGGGATTGACCTCCCCACCAGTTCCAGTCTCCCCTGCAAGGCCCAAAAAGGTTCTTACCAGACCTTCCTACAGAGAAGAAATCTCCATGGAAGAAGGGATTACCAAAGCCAGGCCTGCAAGATGGGAAGCGGAACAAGGTGCATCTGCAATGCCCCAAAAGGTTCTTACTCCACCTTCCTACAGAGAAGCAATCTCCACCATGGAAGAAGGGTTTACCAAGGGGGCAGCTGCAAGTTGGAGAGCAAGGCAGTGTGATGAAACGGTTCCTGAGTTTAGAGATGTAACTAGGTTCCATTCCTCGTGGGGCCCAATTAAATGCCACCATTGTTGTCAACTTGGCCACAGAGCGTCAGAGTGCTTGGCTCCAGCCCCAATGCCACAAACGTGCGCACGAACCACCGCGGCGGTAAAGAGAGGGCCCCAGATGCCCGCACAGAAAAGTCATCTGTGCCAACAGCCTCTGGAAGAGGATCTCCAACTTAAAGTGACAAAGTGTCCTACCAAGGGGGAGGCCTCGGAAGAGGAAAAGGGCAAACAATCTCCAGAGGAGGATCCCCAACTGAAGGTGACAAAGACTCCAACTAAGGGAAAGGCCTCGGAGGGGGAAATGCCCAACCGACCTCTGGAAGAGGACCCCCAACTTCAGGTGACGAAGAGTCCTACCAAGGGGGAGGCCTCGGAGGAGGAACAAGGCCAGCCGTGGATGATTGGATCCAAGAGCCCAGAACCTACAGCACCTGCAGCAGAGAGCCCGAAACGGCCATGGGAAGAGGTCGCAATGGACTTCATCATGGAACTCCCAGACAGCAGTGGGCATAAAGTAATTTGGACTGTTATTGATTTGTTTTCTAAGCAGGCACACTTCATTGCTTGCTCAGGATTGCCATCCGCAAACGAATTAGCGAAAATGTTTGTGAAACACATTTATCGCCTGCACGGAGTACCCAAGAGGATCATTTCAGACCGCGGAGTCCAGTTCACAACCAAGTTCTGGAGAGAAGTCCTGAGATCCATTGGGTCCACACAAGAACTGAGCTCAGAGGTTCATCCCAGCATGAACGGCGCAGCAGAGGGAGCCAAGGTGGTGGTGGAACAATACATCAGGTGTTTTGTGGACTATCAGCACGACAACTGGTCGGACTTGCTACCCTTCGCCGAAGTGGCGTACAACGATGCGGTCCACAGCAGCAGAGGATTAGCGGGTTTCCAGATTACCAGTGGCATGGAAGTTGTTGCCATGCCTGAGTTGCCTAGAGAATCTCCTTCTTTCATGTCTTTGAGTGAATGGATGGACATGCTAAAGAAAGGATGGGAGAATACGAAGAAGGCTCTAGCAGTTGCAGCAGAAGCCTACCAGAAGCAAGATGATCAACGTCGCTCACTCCTAAACCCCTACTGTGTGGGGGACAATGTTTTTGTATCTACCAAATACATAAGATTAGAAATGCTTAGCAAGGAATTGGGTCCAAAATTTCTAGGTCCATTCCCAATAGTGAAGATAGTTAACTCAGTTACAGTTCAACTCGGTCTACCCAGAAGTCTAGGGGAAATTGACCCAGAATTTCATTGTAGCTTGTTGAAACCAGTAATTGGGTCTAACAGAAGAGCATCCACCCAAGCTCAATCTCCTCCTTTAGTGATGGAAGGGGAAACACAATCTGAGGTGGAAAAAATTGTAGATTTCAGGCTGAATAGGGGTTGCTTACAGTACTTAGTGCATTGGAAGGGTTACCCTTGGTCTGAAGCTAATTGGGTGAATAGTGGGAACCTAAAAGTGGAGAAGTTAGGAAAGCAAGTCAATGGGAAGTTTCCCGAGAAGTCAAGGGGTTCCCCTGGGTGGAGAAAAGGTGGTTAATTTTGTTATGTTAACTTTTATGTTATTCTCTTTGCAGGAAACGTTTTTCTTTTGAGGAGAGGCTGCCTGTCAGGCCTGTAGTTATGTTCTTTTAGGATCTTTGGCCTGCCACACTTTCTTATAATTTTCTATGCTATTTCAATAGTGTAGTAGTTGGGAGGGGGGAATAGAAAGGAGTAGGATTGTAGAATGGATTGTTGACATTCTTTTGTAGAAGCCAAGGTCATCTTTTGTCTTCGCATCTCGACACCTGGCCGGAAGAAGATGGGTGTACATGCCAGCGTGGAAGATGATGATTGGAACATGTGATGGATTTGTGGGTGTGGGGAGAGATCATGAACTTTCAACTGGGTGAACTTACAGGATGTAATTCAGAGTTGAAATTTTCCATAGCCGTGCTAACATGCCTGCGGAATAATTTGCACCTTAAAGGATGTTTTGCCTTGGACAATGATTTATTTCTGCATGGTATTTTGAACCCTAACACTATGTTTTGAAGTCAGATGGAATTCCAGTTTGTCAACCTCTCCTTTCAGTATTTCACATGTATCAGTTCCCTCCACTTGCTGTCAGTGTCAACAATTTTCTTATCACTTTGTTCATATTTTTCTGCAATTTTTTGAATGATTTCCTCAAATTTCATCATTGTTTTATAAGTATTCTCAGTTCTTCCCTCCGTTCTTTCTCTGTTTTGTTCTATAATCTCAAGACTCTTTTCAATTCTCTCTCTTTTCAATTCAATTAGTACTTTTTTTTGAATGTCCAGCATGATTATTTGCAAGGTTAATTCCTTTTCTTCTTCATGTTGCACCATTTTTGCAGGTTGTAAATACTGCCACTATGATATTCAAGGCTTTTTGCTAGGTTTCAAACAAATTCAGTATAATCTTTCAAGTCAAGGCTTTCTCTTTACTCCAAAAGAGCACCTGTATAAACAAAATGTGCTTTCCCACTGTCCCTCTCAGTAAACAAAGGAATACAAATTTCAGAATCAAATACAAAACTTTTCTCAAATAACTATGAAGTGTTGTGGCAAAAGATACAGAAAGATCTTGAAGCGTGGAAAAAGTTACAATTGTCTTTGCTTGGAAGGATCTCAGCAATTAAAATGAACATTCTACCTAGATTTATCTTTCTATTCCAGATGATTCCGGTGCTTAAATCAGATAAAACCTTGTTAAATTGGCAAACAACATTAAATAAATTTGTTTGAAAGGAGAAAAAACCGAGAGTAAAGATGAAGATTATGCAAGATACACGTGAAAGAGGCGGCCTCAGACTCCCAAACCTTCGATTATATTATGAAGCTGCGGTACTAACGCATGTAGCAGATTGGTTTGGGAAAACAAAAATGGAATTGCTGAATATAGAAGGCCATGATCTTGTTCTGGGATGGCATGCATATCTTTTTTATGAAGACAGGGTGGATAAAGTGTTTAACAACCATGTTCTCCGAAGTGCCTTGATGAGAATATGGAAGAAGCACCGGCCCAATTGGGATTATAAAATACCGCTTTGGTTGGATCTTGCAGACACCATGGGGATTATGAATATTAAGTCACTCGGGGGTTGTTTATATAAAGATGTGCTTATTGCTGATGGGGGCGAATGGAAGTTAAAAACTTTGGAACAGCTGTTGGAAGAAGGAATTACTTTAAATTGGTTACATTACATACAGCTACAGAAGAGATGGGAAGAAGATCGCAGGGTCGGTTTTATGGATAAAGAAGTGGAACTGATTAAGCAGATAAAAGAGACTGGTCCAAAACAAGTTAAAAGAATATATAATGTACTGTTAGAAAGAGACTCAGAAAGTGAATTGGTTAAGGATTGTATGATTAAATGGGCTCAGAATTTTGGTGAAGTGGTTATGTTGGAAACGTGGGAAAAAATATGGGTTCAGAATGTTAAATTTACACAGTCACAGAATTTAAGGGAGAATTTTTATAAAATGTTTTACAGATGGTATTTAGATCCTAAAAAATTATCATGCATGTACCCAAATGTTCAACCAAAATGTTGGAGATGCGGGTGTCTAGATGCTACCTTTTTTCATATATGGTGGACTTGTAACAAGGTTAAAGCTTTTTGGATAAAAATATGGTGGGTTATGCAGAATGTATTTAAGAAAAGAATACAATTCACTCCGCAAATGTTTTTATTGGGTATAGCTAAGGATTTTACCAAAGGGGAAACAAAATTGGCCTTGTATATGGTCACAGCAGCTAAGTTGTTGATTGCACAACATTGGAAAAAAGATTTTTTACCGACAATTGATCAATGGATTCAGAAGGTGGCGGGGTTCGCTGAAATGGCAAAAATTTCAGCTTTCTTAAAAGCTCAGAAACAGGAGGATTACACACAGGAATGGGCAAAATGGATTGATTATATACAGAATAAATACCAGACTAGGAGTTATTATGTAGCCTTTAGGTAAGAATGTTTAGACCGATAGATGATCAGAGTAAATAGTATATGGGATGTTTGGAATTGTTAGAGTGGTATACAGCGGAAGTCAGGGGGGTGGGTTTGTGTGGGAGGTGGGGGAGGGTTAGGGTGGAGGGTGGGGCAATATATATGTATGAATAAATTAGAAGATGGGATTAATGAAACATTGTTATGCTAGGAGAAATTTATATTAAGAGTTATAGATGTTAAATTAGCTTAGAAAATGGGATCAATGTGTTATTAATCTAAGAGAAATTTATATTGTGTTTCTTGGGAGGAGAGGGGTTACGAGTAATCTATTTTAAGATGGGGGGAGGGGAGGGGGCAAAGTATTTGGTATAATATTTGAAAGTGAATTTTGGTGGGGGGGTTGGGGGGGTATAGCATTTGTATGAGATTTATATTGTATGGCGGGGGGGTGAAAAGGGGGAAAATCTGTTTGTACAAAACTCTTTTAATAATAATTAAAAAAAGTAAACAAAGCCAATAGCCTTGAGATATTAGATGTTACCAAGCCTCCAGCCTCTAGATGGCAGTGTTACTTCTTCTCCTCTGCTTTTATCTCTCTCTTTAGTTCTGAACTCAAGAAGAGAAAAAATGCTTAAAAGTTACAATCCAGCCGAGCCTTGAGAGGGAAGATATTTTTAATCCACAAGTACAAAAAATGGGAAAAAATGGAAGAAGGAAAAAAAAAGACCAGTCCTATTTAAAAGTAAAATAAGAGGCATTTGTAAAAAGTCCATCCATAAAAAGAAACGAAATTAAATTGAAAAAGATAACACAATAATTTTAATCCAGGCTTAATTCACTGATTACTTTCTTCTGTCTTCGATTTTAATTTAACTCTCAGTCTTTTGGGGTATTCTCTAATAGTAAATTTTTTCTCACCAGTCCGACCACACTCTCTCTCCTGCTCTGCTTCCATTTCAGGGGTCTGTCACAACCTTCTGCAGCTTCAATGGCTGCTTCTCTTGTAGCCGGAAAAAAGAGCTTCTCCTGGCTCAATCAGGGGCTTTGCGATGCCCCTGAGATCAGCAGGATGTGCCCTTCTCTATCACCATCTCTACAGGATGGTTTAGGTCCAAAAAGGACCATCCAGCAGAAGAGATATCAACAGCAATCCTGGAGCTCCTAGATTGCATGTTGTGTCGTAGCAACGTCAGCGCCAACAAAACATTTGTGATTTCATATCCCACACTTTCTTATGTCTCAGGAAACTAAACTTTAGAAGATAAAGTTGTGAAACTGTCTACTGCTGTGAAATGCAGAATTTTCAGAACTATAGTGGTCTTCAAGGATGATAATAACAATATATATTTTGGTGCATATATTTTTGGTGTTTTCTCACCATACAACATTTTTGGTTTCTCCAGATTGGTTCAAGCCTCATTTTGGGGTTGCACAACGTGCAACTACATCAATTTTGCCTTGTCAAATATCATCAGTGTAGCATAGAACAGATGTAGAACTTCAGGAAACCTCACGTTTTTAAAGAAACTGAATATACTGAGAGAATAACACCAATTCCCATTCTACTCTAAGCAGTTTGGTCTGATAAAAATGAATATATACTGTTGACTACACTAACCACTTTGCCCTTGAAGGAGCCACTTCTTAGTATTTTCTCTGATTGCTGCAGCTTTTGCTATCCAACCTAACTTTTGGTTCAGTCATTTACTTTAGTTGTGTTTTATGATACAGGTGTAGCCATTTTCAGAGATAATCAAACATTGATATATATGTTTTAAAAGTTACTTTTTACCATATAGTAACCACTTTGGGAGATAGGAGGAAGAGCTGGACATCATCATGTAAAACAGCCCCCCCCCCCAACTCCAAGGTCATTGCCTGCTACTGGGCTGTAGCCCATTGGGAACTGGGTCACTGAGGCAGCAGGCAAGTGGTCAAAGCATCATTTGCATGGCATGGGATTTGGGTTGCACTCACAAAACTGTTTCCCCCTGCCACCAGAATGGTTGAAGCTGCTACCGCTAACTACAAAATCAAAAAGATTGGGGACCCCTGATGTAAAAAAATTATCAGTTTATAGAAGGAGTAGATTTATCTCACAGAAGGAAAGAGGGTGCGGAAAGCATTTCAAAAAGAAACACCCCCTCCCCGTTTTCCAGAAAGTAAAAGGAAAGGAGGGGAGAAATACTTCTAGTTTTGTAAGATACTGTTACTATACCCCTGCAAAAAATATGGGGTTAATACTCATAGTTGTGTTTCTTGTTTGGATTACCACGAAGGACTAGTATGTCCTTACCCCTCAAAGAGGTAACAGCTGAACGTTGGAGAAAAGAGTCTTCACAAAGTGCTGAAATCACCTTTTTTTTTTAGCTTGCGCTACAACCAACTTTTTAGCACCTTCGTTGTAGCTGTTTTTCTCATATTTTCAGTGCTCTGCCTTTAGTAGCAATTCTGAAATGCTGCAGAAGCTTTTGCATTGTACAATCATTCAGGTTTTAGTAGGGAGAAGGGGCAGGGAGCAACCAAACTGGCTGTTGGCATCACTAGCAAATGCAGAGGGTGTGCCAGGTTCCGTTTCTTGGCTCAGCTTTCAATTGTTGGTTGGCAACAGTTTATTCCTACATTTCCTGAGCTACCATTAACCTGCTGTTTTTCTCCTAACTCTTCCATTGCCTCTCACCTGAAGCCTTTTGTCCTGTTGTCCCTCAAGAAGACAATTACCTTTCAGCCTTCACAGTGATATTCAGAGGCTAAAGGCATCTTCTTTCATAGGAGCCTTGTAGGGGGTGCTCTAGCATGACTCATGTTGCGTTAACATTCCAGAGAAAGAAGAAAACAAAGAGTTGAGAAGAGGAAGAGGGTGAGAAAGAGTAAGTCAAGGAGGAGAAATGCTTATTTCAAGTCAAACTTAACTCTGGTGGTTTGATGGATGCATACATCAAGCTTTCTTGGCCACATTTACATAAATTGTTTATCACTGTCTTTTTCCAGGATACAGAGAGTCCTCGACTTACGACCCCAACTGAGCCCAATTTTTTTGTTGCTAAGTGAAACATTTGTCAAGTGAGCTTTGCCCCATTTTATGACCATTTGTTCCATAGTTGTTAAGTGAATCATTGCAGTTGTTAAGTTAGTAACATGATTGTTAAATGAATCTGGCTTCCCCATTAAGTTTGCTTGAAGAAGGTCATAAAAGGTGATCACATGACCCCCGGGATACTGCAAATGTCATGAGTCAGTTGCCAAGTGGCTTAATTTTGATCATGTAACTATGGGGATACTGCAATAGTCATAAGTGTGAAAAATGGCCATAAGTCACTTTTTTCAGTGGTGTTGTAACTTTGAATGGTCATTAAATAAAGTATTGTAATTCAAGAACTACTTGTATTTCTTAAAACAACTCAATATTGTCTTTAGTCTTTGGATTTTACAGTGATCTCCTACTTAAGCTTGATTAATGCTTATCGAGATTAACTAAGGTTGGCTGATGACCTATATGGGTAATTGAAAAAGCATATTGCTGCTGAATCTGGGAATAATATATTTTAGCTTTTATAATTAGCAGTCTTTGTTAAGTTTGATTTTCTACGAACTCCCATATAATTCCCATTTAACGGGATGCAAATTGATAGCCTAATCCCAAATCCCAATAGGTATGTTTTTGGTACAGCTTTTGACATTTTATTTCATAGTAAACAGTTGTTATCTTTTTTAAAAGAAAAAAAATGAGAATGAAAATATTTTGCTCCCTAAAATTCCAAATGTCTCAGGAACATACAGTAGTTAAAATTATCCCACTGTTATTTCACCTCCACAGCTGAAAATCTGGTCTCAACTAGCTTCACAGTTGTACCCCCAAAAAAAAAAAAAAACCAGAAAATAATTCAAATCAACATTTTATCATATCATCATTTTATAATCTAATAACAACTCTCAGGGCTACCTCTGTACATAGGTAATATTATGGGAAATAATTCCACCAGGAAAACCATAATAGCTGAAAACAAAATCTAACATCACTGCATTCAGACGATCAAACAAGAATTATGTGCAAAGTTCCTGTAAAGGATTGTTCCTGTTTGCTATAGATGGTATGATGCTAATCATAGCTCAGTAGAAGAATGCACACTTTTTATAACTATATTTATATGCAGCTATAAAACTCATTTAGAAATCTTCTCTTCAGCTACTCTAATTTACAGAGCCGTAATGATGCCATTAGGGAAGTTAGTGGGGTTGCAAAATATAAATTCAAGCTTGAGGAAAAAAAATAGAGTTGGTAGATAAAGCTAAGCAGACAGATCTGATTTGTATGTTGCCTTGAGCTCATCAGAGGAATGGCAGAATATATTTGCAAGAAATACATATATTACCTCTTAATTGTTAGGGATAACATTATACACTCAGTTTCCAACTTTGAAAGAAAAAGCAAAGCAGTACAGTATAATGCAGTATAGTGCAGTACAATGTAAGTCTTTGGGCATTTCCGTCTCCCCTAGGATTTCTCATTGAGTAATATTACTATTGTGGAAAGTTAGCAATAGGGTTTAGAAATCCTTTGGAGCCCCCTTTTGAAGTGGATTGTTACTGAACATTTCCCACAATGTGAAACTTGAGCAAATGCGAAGAAGCTAGAAACAGGGGAAAGGGGCACAGAAAGGATAAAGGAAGTTCTTCACCCTGTCTCTTGCTCATTCCTTATCTATGCATCTCATTCCCATAGTTTACATCCAGCTATTGGTATGTTTGCAGTGCCTTGTTAACTAGAAATTGTTTATTAATATTTGCTGTGCTTCGTGGTGAAATGGAAGCTGGTTTTTTTTTAGTTCAAGTCTGATGCTTGTTTCTCTTTGGTATTCTCTCATCATGGACCCTGTTCCATTTTAATTAGGTTTTGTAGCCTCTTGGTCACACTGCTAAAAACAAAGGCATTTAAACTTTATCATAGTAAAGCTTTCTAAATCAATAACTTATTATCTGAACATTGTCCAAAGTGATTTGTCCAGACAGAAAGGAATTTCCTGAGATCACGGACTGTGTGGCATGTATAAAAAATAAACTATTTTAGGAATAGGGATCATATTAGAGGTCATTTCTGTAAACTGGGAAAGTAAGCCTGGTGAGTCCAACAAATCACAAACAGGGTACTCAGAGCAGACTGATGACATTCTGACCTCAGGACTCGAAAAGGCTAGAATCGTTGCTTCCAGCTCCACAATATGAGATGATTTAATTACAGTCCCCTAGGATTGCTTTTCTAATACCCTTTTTGCTTACCACTTTATGTAACACATCAAGCCTATTGAACAGAATATGTGAAACATGAAACATCCCATTAGAAGAATTCCAAGCAGAAAGAGCATCTGTATGTTATCCACAAGCTGTGAAGCTGATCTTCCTCATGAAGGAAATTCACTGAATAACCCTCCCCCCAATGTTTCTGCACTGCCTTCTTAACTATATCCTCTACTGGCAGAGTAGCTTTCTCTAAATCTGGAAGAACTGCAGGATAAACCTCAGTGTAGCTTTTTCATGTTGGCTGACACTAAGACTTCAGGAATTCATTCTAGATCTATTTTTACTCTTCAATCTTAGATTCAACCCCCTGAAACTTCTATGATGCCTGCTTGAATGAGAAATAAGTAGCTTTTCTTTTCCACTGCTATTTGTACTTTCTGAAACAGAGAGAAAATACTTATAAATGCTGAATAACTATGAAGGTACGTATCACTTGAGCCACTGAAATCCATTGCAGTGTGGAATGTTACTGTTTAGGTCCATTATATTCTCATCTCCAATTCTAATACTTTTTTTGATGGTATCAAAAAAAAAAAAAAAAAGATAATCCCAGTGCTACTATAAAGGTTTGGCTCCTGCTGTTCAGGTATGATAGCTAAGCAAAAAAGAAGAAAGCTGTCTGGTCTTCTAGTAATTCACTAGGATTGTGGTTCATGTCTTTCTGGCTTTGAAATGTTAAAGCCAATGAACTATGTTTGCTGAAAATAACCAAAAAGTAATTATCAATAAAAGGCAGCATCTAGACCAGGCTGGGGAATTCTGGGAGTTGAAGTCCACAAGTCTTAAAGTTCCCAAGTTTGGACACCCCTGGTCTAGACAGTTTGATTTAATCTTAGCCATTGCTTTCACTAATATACAGCAAGAAGCTAGGACTTTGATTTTAGGATGAAATGACAATATAGAATAAAGTTAGTGTTTATTCTAAAGTATTATGATGAAGACCCAGAACTTAAAGTCTTGGCAAGTAGATTTCTAAAGTATAGTTTCCAGAGATAATAATAATAATAATAATCTTTACATACTTGATTATGTAGTTTCCTTGATGAGTAGATGGAATGCCTGTGAAGATTCTCAGTTATCCACGTCATGGTTGTCTCGAAGGTGCTTTTTTTCAAAAGGCAACTGGATTGGGTTTTTTTCCTCTTGAGGAAGACGATGATGTTTCACTTCTCCATCCAAGAAGCTTCATCAGTTCTGACAAGATGGTGGGGGCAATAGAAGGATAGTTCTGACGGGATGGGGAAGGGGAGGTTTGAAAACATCATATTTCTTTGCAGTCATCTGGCCAGTGGCCCTGAGAGCTCTTGAGGCCACTGGTGGCTTTATATGTGTCCTCTGAGTCACCTGTATCAGAGTGCAAATGGGGATGGAATCTTCTTGGAACTGCTGAAAGGACTAACATGAGACAGATGGTATCTTATTTCTCCCCCTCTGTTGAGACAGAGAGCTGCTTAATGTTAACATAAATGGCCTCTTTTACCTTTCTTTCAAACCAATGGTCCTCTCTATCCAGAATGTGGACTTTGCTGGAGTGAAGGCAGCAAAAGTAAATGGAATAGTTTGGCATTGCTTTCTTCTGATATTTTTTTTAAACTTTTTTTTAAAAAAAAGTCCCAGTATTTTGTAGAGTTCCAGAACGGGTCTTAGTCTCATAGTCTATGCTTTCATTCCTTTTTGTTTTGAATTTCCATTCCATATGGAAAAAAATATCTTTGATTGTTATGCTTCAGTCTCCAAGAGCATTTTGGTACTCATTATTACTCACACATAATCGCTCTGGTTATCATCCCCATGTTCTGCAGGGACATGAAAACAAAAACTAATTTGAGACACAAATCAAGACTTATTTTAAAAGCAGATAGTTTCTAATCCATTTCCTATCAAGTTAAGCATAGTGGACCATTTAAAAGTGTATTTTGAAGTGAAGCACCTTTTATGATGGAAAATGCATTGCATTAGTGATTTACTTCACCTGGCCATACAAATTACTCTTAAATGTGAGAAATGGAAACATGGATTTCAGCAAGCTTCTAGACACATATATTTTACTTTCACAATTTCCAGATTGTTCATTATATATGAGCATCTTTCTTTGACTCTTTTCTTTCTTAATGAGACTTTTGCTGCTCAAAAAAAGAGAAAGAAAGTTTAGCTGTCATCTAATGTATTATTTGAAATATTAAATATATGAGGAAGATTGGGTACCAAGGATGTTTAGAAAATAGATATGCTTTTACTCCTGAAAAGGATGGTTTTATCAGCATTCAAAAAAGATTCAAGATGTTGTCGTATTTGTTCAGATTAATAATAGGATCCACACACATAAATCACTATTTATCTGTATCTTGCTTTTGACAAAGTTCATTTTCTCTTATTTTTTATGATGAAATGCTTCTTTTGAAACATTATTCTGTCTCATTTGGTTACTCTTCATGTCATTTTGTAAAATCTGTCCTTTTATGATAGCGGTAGTTCTTTTCTTTAATAATCCCCTTCAATTTTTCTTTAATGTATTGCCCCCAGGATAGGTTTTTTTCTTTTGGTTCGTTCTACAATTTGTGATTTTTATTATCTTTTGAATAGTAATTCTGTGTTTTCAAATGGTATTATTTTTCAGCAATAAGTCTAAAAGTATTAGCTTCTTTACTACATCATAAAAAGTACATTTGCCTTTCAGCAAAGCTCATGTCCTGGTGACTTATGTGAATTTTTCTCAATATGATACAGAAGTAGTTTTTCCATAGTCTAATTTTTTCTTTCTTTCGGGATTTTCTAAAGAAAAAAAAAACCCTAATACAGCCTGTAGTCCTAGCATCTCATTGTAGTTTGCCAGGCAATTTCTAAGCAAATTTAATCTTATTTAACTTTTAAAGAAATCAGACAAAATTGGCTACAAGCTACCCAATGTAACTCATACATATTAAAGAATCTCAGAAGTCTTGTGCAGTGTAATGAAAAGAAGGCAGGTTGAGTTTGTTTGATTTCTGGGGACAATTGACTTCTCTATAAAAGTAACCACTTTAAAACTACAACTTTGTAGCTACCTTCGATCACTGCGACCATCTGTCTTGCTATGATTGTCTGTTATGCTCAGGGGTGAAATCCAGCATGTTCTGACAGGTTCTGGAGAACCGGTAGTGGAAATTTTGAGTAGTTTGGAGAACTGGCAAAAGCCACTCCTGTCTGACCTCAGAGTAGGGTGGGAATGGAGATTTTGCAACATCCTTTTCCTGCCATGCCCACCAAGCCACGCCCACAAAACCGGTAGTAAAGAAATTTGAATTTCATCACTGGTCATGCTCTGGAATAAACTCCACTTCTGCTTCAAGCAATTTGTCATGTGTCTTTGGAAGACCTGACCTGGACTGAACCAGAATCTTCTTCTATCAGACGGATATAAGTTCCTAAGAATGGACATTCTAAAAACTGTCCCAAGAGGGGAGGAGAAGCCAGTGCACTTAGGGGTTAAAATACGAAGTAGGCTTGTTGACCTAAATAGCCTTTTCTAATACTTTGACTGCTTGATTCCATTATTGTTATATTCCCAAAATGACATATTGTGACCATTTAGTATCCTGGACCTATCTCGATTTTAGAAATAACATGCAAGCTAAGAGCCCATCCTAAATGCATGATTCTTTTACCATCCTGATTTTTCTTCATTTTACAACTTTTGATTCTTCCCCAACCTGTCAAGGCACTTCATAAACATGCTCACATCTTTGAGCATATTTCAATCATTGTAGGATCATTTTTACTATGTTTTTTAAAACCTTGAATAAGTTATAGGAAGTATATTGCTTTTCAGACTTCCCAAGAGCAATAAGTATCTATTGCTGTCTATTGTCGCTTGCAACAGTGTTAAGAGGGCACGTGACATCACATGCATTGTGATGTTATTGAAATGTATAACACATGTTTGTAGAGGCATCTATGACTCCTGCAAGCACTGTGTTGTAGACCTTTAGAGAATTAATCTATTTAAATTAAATGGGCACTCTTTATGGACATATGTAAAAGTAAAGAAATAAATCAATAAAACTAAATATGAAAACATAGACAACGATCAAAACTGTTACCCTAAAGTGTTCTTCATTACTTGATATTCAATTTTCTTGGTAAAGATTTCATCTGTTACATATGTAGTTTCTTTCAGTTACATATCTACATATGTAAATGTAAAGTATCAGCTGTATAACATTTATCTAATTCATTACCTTACACACTTTATCTATCAGTGTTATATCTGATAAATCTTACTTGTGTCATTTTGATTTTTATCCTTCATTCCACACACCCTATTATGAATTATTCAACTCCTTCATCGCAAGCCACGTTTAGCTTATTATTATTTTTAAAATAATTGCACTTGACATCAGGTAAAATCTCTTGAGAATTACAAGGATGTTCTTTGAAAAAAATATAGACAAAAAGCTTGCATATCAAAATGCATGGAGAAGAAAACTGAGGTTAACTTACCTTCTTCGTAATGACCGGATGCCTCACCAACCTCTCATAAGCAAAGTTTCAGACTTTTTATATCAGTGGAGAAGTGCTAAGAATAGCCATTAGCTAGAATGCTATGTCATCTTATTCTTTTGCCATAATCTGTTTTTGTCCTGAGAGGAAGGGAAAGAAGCAGTGGGTCTTTCAGGGAAGGGAGTGGCAAGGCAAAACCCTTGTGTTTGTCTAAGTCAAGGATGTGGTAACTAGAGGCATCTAACCCAAATCACAATGACATCATAAGCATGGCATAAAGGATGCAAATTATACTGCTTATGTCAGTAGCATTGAAACATCATGACTTAAATGATACAGAGGTAATCCTTGCCTAACAACCCTAACTGGCATGAAAATTCCCCTCACTAAGCAAAGTGGAGATTAGATGAAACATCACTTAACCACACCACTTAGATATAACAGTTTTGGTATTTCTGATTGCAGTGTTAGGGAAGGACCACTGTTAGGTGAAGACCTCATAGGTCTCCTGCCCTGCTGTGGTTGGCTCTGCTTCAACTCCCCCTCCCCTCAACCTGCCTATCTCCCCACATGCCTGTTGTTTTGGCTACACTGCCCTCTGAGACCTATCCCACCACATCCAGCTGACCCTCACTGTGTTCTTCATCTCACTTTGTCACAGGTTCTTTTATATATACGTAAATCAGTGGACTCCAAAACCCAAGAGACCCAACACAACAAGTCCCTGAGCAGCACACCTCCTTTCCACACATTGACACCATCACACTCAGCTGCCTCTCTGTTCAGCTTTTATAGCCAACAGTGGTGCTGGCAAAGGAGATGTCTTAAAGGGACAGGACAACAGCAGCAACAGTACTGGCTATTTTGTAGGCAGCCTGTCCTTCCACACACTCTTACCAGAGGCATTTAAGTGAGATAGCTGCTAGCCTCTTGTGATGCATCAGCAAAAACCTCCTCTCAGGCAGTGAGAGGAAGAAGATAAAATGGGGGCAAGGACAGCAGCAGCAGTGAAGTGCAGGGTGGCCAAAAGGCCAAAAATGGGAGGGAGATAGGTCTGTGGGGGAGAGGGAGTTATGCACAGAGTGCCATAATGGCAAGCAGGCTGCCAAATGCCTGGGTTTTGATCATGCAACTTTGGGACTGCTGCAATGACCATAACTTTGAAGACCAGCCATAACTACAATTAATTCAGCACCCTTGTAACTTCGGACAATCACTGAACCAATGGTTGTTAGGTAAGGCTTGCCTGTGTAGATAATTGTGTCAACAATATGTTCATATTAGTTGAGATTTGGGCATATAAGAAAAGTTATAAGATCTGCAAAGACTTCAGACCAGCCAAGATTATTTCTAAAAGGCAGTCCTGGAGTTACCTCTACCTTCTTAGATCCAAAAGTTATAAAACTATGGAATCAGGGGTTAAAATATTGTTCACCTAGTTGCAAAATTCCACATATGATATCAGTTTGGTGTAGTGGTTAAAGTGTCATGCTAGAAACCAAGAAACCATGAGCTTTGGTCTGTCCTTAGGTATGGAAGCCAGCCCAGTGACTTTGAGTCAGTCATTTTCTTGCTATAAGGTTTCCTAAAAATGCCCTAATTGATTCATGAGCATTGAGTCAAGGTTCAATACAAAAACTAGTCATTTATTAGGAGCACCATTAGGCAAGATCTGTTCGCAGTCAAGTCTATGCTTTGTTTGATTTATTGCTGAAGTTTACCTCTGTTCCTTCCGTCCCCTCAGTCTGTGTCATAGATCACATCCCCCTATAAGATGCACCCCTCTCAAGCCGGCTGCAGTAATCTGAGATCAGACTCCAGTGCACAATATGCATGGAATGCACTCCCTCTCCTTGTCTCCCATGACAACGCTGGGAGTTGACACTTGGCTCAATTCACTTCACAGGGTCTGGGTTGGACTAAAAGACCTCCAAGGTCCCTTCCAACTTTGTTATTCTGCTCTTGTGGAGAAAACAGAGATGGGACCATCATGTACACTGCCTTGAGAGTTATAAAATAAAGATTTATTCAATAAAAATAATTAAGATATCATTGCACTTTCAGATGCTTTTATGTGTTATATCATGACCCCAACAAGGCAGACAGGTTTCACTCTTTCATAAATGTGATTCCTTTCATAGCTTCTGATCACAGCAACAGAGATGTGAATGTATATCTGCAGGAAGGACAATATTTATTATTTTTGCATGAAGCAGAGAATGGATTTTTGTTTCTTCGGAATTCATAGCAGCTCAAATGAGAGGGATACTAACTGATTGGCACTTTGCCCCTCTCCTACTGGTTAGCTGGAGGGAGCCTGACTGATTGATCAGCATGAACACTGACTGGCTCATGTTGATCTCAGCAGGTTCCCTGCACTTCAAGGCCAGCAGCCAAGAAGATAATTGCAGATCAGTGCTCTGAATGAACTGGAGAGAGAAAATAAGGGGTAACATATAAGTGCCCTAACTCACCAGTGGCAATGTTTTTTAATTGAATTTGTGGAATGCTATTTCCTTTATGGAACACGATTATTTGTAAATGGTTGGCTATCACTTTTTTTTTAACTCTACATCTTGATACTCAGAATTCTTCTTTTTACGCATTTGCTTTTTTTGTTTTGTTTTGTTGCGAAGCCTAGTCCCTTCTCCTACTAATAAACATTTGTGAGAAGATGCTGACTTTGGCTCTCACCAAGGATGACCTCGGAACTAACAAATTGCATATGAACAGAGACAAAGGGCTCAGTGGCTAAGGCGCTGAGCTTGTCGATCAGAAAGGTCGGCAGTTTGGAGGTTCGAATCCCTAGCGCCGCATAACAGAGTGATCTCCCATTACTTGTCCCAGCTTCTGCCAACCTAGCAGTTCGAAAGCACATAAAAAATGAAAGTAGAAAAATAGAGGCCACTTTGGTGATAAGGTAACAGTGTTCCATGCACCTTCGATGTTTAGTTACGCTGGCCACATGACCATGGAGACGTCTTCGGACAGCGCTGGCTCTTCAGCTTTGAAACTGAGATGAGCACCCCCTCCCCTAGAGTCGGGAATGACTAGCACATATGTACGAGGGAAACCTTTACCAAGAGACAAGGTAAATTTCTGAAGCACCTGTATAACTGATCCTGAATGGGACATTTGTTTTCAAAATAATGATATAGGGTTGTCTCATTCTACTTTTTCTATTCCAGGGGGTTTCATGGTGGGAAAGTTTGGCAAAACCATTGCATTTATATTCTCCGTGAAAGAAATAGATGGTCAGAATAGGCATCCATTGCTGTGGTATAATTGTCCTTTAAAAATGTCCATACCAGGCTATATAGCAGCTGAAAAAAATCACAATAATAAAAATAACAATGAATACCAACCCAAAAGATACATTTATTTATTGTCTCTCTCTTTGGCATATTTCAATACACAGAGAGAGAGAGTCTTGTAATGATAATAAAAAATGGCATTATCTGGGAAGCTTCTTTCCTTTCATAAAAATCTTTTTTGTGTGCTACTTTTTTTGCTTTAGTCTTCTTAGCTGACTTTCTGCTATTATCAGAGTATTTTTTTTTCTTTCACAAAATGGTTTCAAGCTACACAAATGCATAGTTGATTATTATAGTCATAGTATTATTTGGATTTTCATTTTCAACACTCAGAATATGAAGCATAAAGAATGTGTGTGTGAGTGTGTGTGTGTTTGTGTGTGTGTGTGTGTGTGTGTGTGCCACATCGCATGTGGCAGAGAAGTTCAATAGCTTTAGGAACCTCTTTTCTTTTTTTTAAAGTATCTAATTTCCATTGATGGTGGGGTTTTTTAGATTTATTTCAGCTTTTAAGCTCAAAAATCTTAACACTCCAGAAGTGCTCAGCTCCACTTTAATTCCATAGCAACATGCAGGCATTACTGGACCAGAAAAACAGTCTTCTAACAATATTGAAATGGCATGGAAATTCAGGCCAGCATTCACATGGAAAACTTTCTCAAAAGGAAGGTTAGAACTCCATCTCAATGAAATTTTCACATACAGTATGCTTCCTTTCAGATGATTAAAAGTTCAAAATGCAAAAAGTTGAAACAACTTTAATAATGTCACATCCTAATCATGTAGCAGAGTAGGGTTATTATTAAGCCTTTGTTCCCTCTCTCCTAGGAAATAAATTAACCTCATAGGTGAAAAGTTACTCAAAATGTATTATTAAAAAGGATAAAATGTTACATTCTTTTAGCTTTAGGTATTACCTTGTAGTGATTCAAACCTGAAATGTGATACATTCTAGAGCTACCCAGATCATAATAAAAACAGCCTTTAAATTAGTTTCAAAACAGAAATCTAAAAGAAAATATAATATCCTTAATAAAATGGGTCATATATAAATGGACAATTTTCTGCCTAGTAGCTTCAAAAAGAGACTAGCGACATTTGAGATTATTATTGATATTACAGGACATGCAAACACACACATATACACTTTCATGAACACAGCCTTATGTATAAGTGAAAAAATGAAATTGGCCTTCCCATTCAAAATTTTTATAGAGGAATAAAGAGCTTGCGCAACACAGCTGCTTAATTTAAAGTCACGTGTATTTAACTAAGGTTATTGTTTTAATTAAACAAAAGAATATCCAAGAAGTTGTAGCCTTCACTTCAAAGAACTCTGTTCATAAATATAGTCATTAAATAATTTCATTAGGATCCTCTACTATTATTTATCTCACATCTTTGATAAATTTTGTTTCCTTAAATATTTATCCATTTTTGCCAGATAAATTTCTTTTCTTTTATATACTTTTTGTATAAAGTAAAATATTATTTTTCATGTTTACATTACTGTTACCATCGTTTTACCATTTTGTAATTTTAGTATTATTTTCTATTCATTTTTCTTAAATTATACCCTAATTTCTTCAGCTTATTTGCAAAGTCAAAATTCTTCTGTTTTACAACATTCTTTTTTTTTTAAATTTCAATTTCTCCTAGAGATAAGCTGGCATTGTAGAGGTTTAATTTTCTCTAAGACATTTTTCCTTTCTGGAGATTTTACATCTTCCTCTTTTATCTTTATCCCTATTAAAATCCTTTGCATATTTTTGTCTTTTCAATTCATTATTTTGCTGTATAAATTGTCCTGTCATAAAGGATTTCTAGTGTCTTGTATTGTCCTTATATCTGTGCTGTTATTATTTATTATTATCAAATAATAATAATTATTATTTTTTCAATCTTCCATTATTGATTTTTTTTTGCAATAAATTCTCAATTTGCTGCCAAGTCTTAAGTTATAACTTTCTTTTATATGCTAAAGTCACTGGGATATGACCTAAAACACTATTTGACAATATCTCCACTTTGGTAACATATGTAACAAGAAGAAGAAGAAAATGACTCTTGAGAAAGGGCTGTGTCTTTCAGATAAATAACTACAATCTTTGGAATCACCATTTTTATATTGAATTAATTCTTTTAATTCGTTACCAATTAATTTGTTAATTCTTTACCAAAATGGTCTCTTGTCTTTTTTTCTGACAGAGTGTACAAGGATATTTCTTGGTACACTTCTTCACTTTGCATACCTTGAACTAATTCACTTGTTCACTTATCCATTTCTGTACCCATATCTACTTCATCCCATTCCAAACATTTTCTTAAAGATTCAACAACCTTCTCTCTAATATCTTCACCAGCCACAATAGCATTTAGAATTATTAACCATTGAAAATACTAATAGTTATTGTCATTATGTATAAAATAGACATTTTAATACCATATGTGAGAAAGATTCTATGTTAGTAAATCTTGGTGAAGTTCCTGGGTTATGATGCTATAATTCTCTAGAACTATATTGGGAGATTTAGCTAATATCAGGGCAGACTGTAATTGATCTGAGGCCAAGATCTCTGTTATCATTGGTTTAACCATGGGATCCATTTAATTCAGAAATATGTTCTTTCTGGCTGGTATTAGTAAAAGTTGGTAGTAATTCCACTCTGTGTTTCTTGAGCGCAGACATTTTAAGTAAGTAGGATTGGGAGATGATCACTATCAAATTTAGGCATAATTTCTAGGGAGGCATAACATGAGGGAGAAGGTCCATATGGACAATTACATAACCAATTGCCCTCATTCTGGGTCCAGATGGGTAGATGAATATAGCTGGATGGTCACTCCCAAGGGTCCTATTTAGAAGGAGGAGGTTTAGCCTGAAGACTGTTTGAGACCAAAGAAGCACTTCTTAACACAACCGATTATTAAACTATGGAATTCAATACTGCAGGATGTAAAAAGGGCCTTTGCTAGAACAGATTTAGCTTCTCAAAGGGTGATAAAGCATAGCTGCTGGTCACAAAGGATATATATTAATGCTCTGGCTCTTAATATTATTTGTGGGGGATTTTGATCTGAATGGTGCTGTCACACTCATTATTCTTTATGGGCTTCTCATAGATTATTGATTGGCTACCCTGTGAATTGAAGATATAGGTTTTGGTATGCCTCAGCACAGTTCCCTTTATCTTCTTAAGAAAATTTACTAGGAATTGCCACTTGTTTTATTGGAGATTAGAGCACTAAAGGCATTCAAGTTTACAGCTGTTATGCAATATTAATAGCACTGACAATATTTCATTTAATAACAATTGCTTTAAGATATAAGAAGTTTGCAAGATAAGGTTTTTTTTCTTTATGAATAATAAGGAATGAAAGATAGAGCATTAATATTTTTCTGGCCAAACCAAGTGCTGGATATTGATATAAAATGTATATTTTTATTCCTAGCACATCATCTCTTTAAAATGCATTGTGGTGGAGTGTGAAATGACTGTTAAATCATGAGGTAGCTGACAGGTGTTACAAACAAAAATTTGTATACCTTTACAATAAATTACCCGGGTTCGAGGGACAAAGTAAATAATAGCAGAAGGAGAAAGTGAATTATTTTCCATGTTTATTCAGTCAAAGCTTAAATCTCAGCTGAAGCTGAGTAGGGTCCTGGCTCATATTCCTCAGGGGAATCCAAATATTTTCAAAGAAAAAGGGCAACCATTCCAGACATTAAATAAATAGGAAACTTTGCAGCAACACAATGAACTATAATATGTGTGGGGTGGGTAGGTATATATAAACCCACACCGAAGCGAGGGGGGCGATTTTTGAAGGTTTCCCAAGTGAAGACCTTTGAAACCCTGCATTAATATTTATTCCCATTATTGTGTCAAGGCTGCCTATTCTCAGTTTCTCTTGCAGCTGCCCTCATATTTCTATCTGCCTTTTTCTTTTTTCCTCCAGCAATGTTTTTTCTTTCTTTCTTAAGAATGTGGAAGACAAGAAGGTGTACTGATGCAGTGACTGCCAGAGCAAAAAAAAAAGAGCATGTTTATGCATGTGTTGGATTTGTTGAATTGTAAGATATTTAAGTGGATGGGTTGACAACTGCTAGTCAGGAGGGAAATACTCAGCGTACAGTGTACTTTAACTTCCAGTACAGGTGAGTCCATCTACGGTATTCATTGACACCAGTGTATTTGAGAGATGCATGTGTAGAAAGGGATCCATGCTTATATCTGTAAAATGTACTATAATTATGGCCAGTAGTCCTGTTCATTTTTAAACTTAGATGCATGTTCATTTGGGGATATTGTTGGATTCTGGGCTGAATGAAGAGGCGTGAGGCAGCTGAGGTAAGAATAACAACTATTTATAAACAGAACTAGCAGAATGGCAACTATATACATAATTTAGCACCTCGCCCTGCTTGACAGCTATTTATACTAGAGCTGTCAAGCAGGGTGACCAATAGGAGTGCAGTAGACAGCCCGCACTCAGCCAGTTGCACCTTAGCCAATCAGACATGGCTGAGCTGTTACCGGCTGTCAATCGTAAGTCGAGGACTTTAGGACCAGTCGCAAGTCGAGGACCTAGCACTTCTTCCCCCCTAGTGAGGGCACATGTGCAGATGCAGAGAATGTGTAATCCCTTAGATAGGTGGGGCGATGCCGGACCTGCTCTGAGCACCTGTTGCAGTGGAGCCGCCGCCGAGGTAAGAAGTCCCTGTGGTAGCTCCTCCACGATGGGAGTGGAGCTCTGGGTGACATCATCAAGGCCTACCCTTGGAGGCAGGTAGGCTGCTGGTAGGCAGTGGCCGGGTAGGAGATGCCTGATTGGGGGAAGACCTCCGGAGGAAGGTGATGGAACGGTGGTGCATCGGAAGGAGGTGGAACCTGTGCAGGCTGCAGGATGGCCACAGCCGGGTAGGAGACGCCTGACTGTGGGAAGGCCTCAGGTGGAAAGCGGCACCTCAGTTGGTCCACATGATGCCGCCATTCACTTCCATCTGGTAATCCGACCCTGTAAGAGCAGAGGCCGGTTACTGTGGTGATGGTGGCAGGCACCCACTTCAGATCCCCAGAAAAAATTCTGTCATATACCACATCCCCCGCCCTGAAAAGGCAGGGGGAGCACCCAGGTTGCCAGGCTGCTGTATGGTATAGAGTGGGTGCAGCCTATCCAGTGTGGTTCACAGACAGTGGCCCATCAGCAGCTCAGCGGGGCTCTTGGGGGACAGACAGCAAGGGGTGGAGTGCTGACCGAGGAGGTAAGCAGCCACTTTTGCTGGCCAATCATCTGGTCCATTCTGCCCAATGTCTCTTTGGCCGAGTGGACAGCCCATTCTGCCCGGCCATTGCAAGCAAGATGGTAAGGGGCGGTTGGAGCATGGTGGATGCCCTGTATGGTCAGGAATTCCTGGAAGGGAGAGGGGCGGGATACCTGGCAAGAGGTGCAGTGGCCCACCCACGATGTGATTTCCTCGTCCATCCAGGGCCACCAAATATAGCTGCGAGCCAAAGCTTTCATGCAAGCTATGCCTGGGTGGTCCCGATGGAGGCGGTCAATCACCTGATGGCAGAGGGAAGGGGGAATGATGACCCGGTCACCCCAGAGTAAGCACCCACTGTGGAGGGAGAGCTCCAGCTGGCGGGTCTTATAAGGACGGAACGCCTCAGACACCTTCCCCAAGGGCCAAGCCCTCTGCACCCAAGTGAAAACCTGGGAAAGGACGGTGTCTGCAGGGAGTGGGCCATTTCATCAGAGTAGGTGAGCGGCAGGTCCAGAGAGGCAATAGAGAGAATGGAAGAGGATGGAACAGGGTGAGGGTCAGTCACAGGGAGGGGGCAGTGGCTGGGGGCATCTGCATGCCCTAGCTGCTTGCCCAGACGGTACTGCAGCACATAAGAGTATGCCGCGAGGAATTCCGTTTGAAAGTGTCACTGCCTGAAAGCGTACCGGCAGGCTATTCGAGATGGAGTCGGGGCGTAATGGTTCCTGAGTTTTCCAATGAGTGTTTCCTAGTTAAGCTCGTACACGGCCAAGGGCGAAGCGAGAGACCTGGCCGTGTTAAACATCTCAGGACCGCACAAGCGCAGGAAAAAACTGCATTTGCAGTCCGAAGGTAGTTGATTATTATTGTTTGTGATGATGAAACTCTCAAATCGCTCTAGGAAACCAGCCCAGGATTCGGTCGCAGACCCAAAGGGCGCAAAAGGTGGCAGTGAAGCCATAGTAGTAGCGAACTGAGTTAAAAAAATCCTTTTCCAGAGACAAGAGGAAATTAATTGGATTTCCTTTTTTCATAGCTGTTCAGGCTGGGAACCTTCAGCATCCCATTGTCGTCGCCACTGTTGGATTCTGGGCTGAATGAAGAGGCATGATGCAGCTGAGGTAAGTAGAACAGCTATTTATTAAACAGAACTAGCAGAACGGCAACTATATACATAATTTAGCACCTCGTCCTGCTTGACAGCAATTTATACTAGAGCTGTCAAGCAGGGTGACCAATAAGATTGCAGTAGACAACAGGCGCTCAGCCAGTCGTGCTTTAGCCAATCAGGTGCTGCTGAGTTGTTGCTGGCTGTCAATCGTAAGTCGAGGACTTGTGGCCAGTCGTAAGTCAAGGACTTTAGGACCGGTCACAAGTCGAGGATATAGCAGATATGACATGGGCAGGGGTGGGATTGAGCTGGTTCGCACCAGTTCAGGTGAACGAGAAGTTAATTTTGCATCTGGTTCGCCAAACTGGTTGTTGCAATGACTAGCTGACCCTGCCCACCCTACCCCACCCCTCCCAGGAGTCTCCACGTGGCCTGTTCACCATGCCAGGTAAGTGCAGGGCCTGCGCGGAGGCTCTGAGAGGGAAAAATGGGACTCCTGGAAGTCCATAAATGGGCCTGTTTTCAGCCTCTGGAGGGCCTCTGGAGCCGAGGGGAGGATGTTTTTGCCCTCCTGGAGGCTCAGGGAAAGCCTCCGGAGCCTGGGGAAGGCAAAAAATGGGCCAACCGGAAGTATCGGAAGTCTGGAAACAGGCTCATGCCAGGGCCTGCACGGAGGCTCTGAGAGGGAAAAAGTGGGACTCCTGGAAGTCCACAAATGGGCCTGTTTTCAGCCTCTCGGGGGCCTCCAGAGCCAAGGAGAGGCCGTTTTCACCCTCCTGGAGGCTCGAGGAAAGCCCCTGGAGCCTGGGGAGGGCAAAAATGTCTCCTGCTGTGGTGCAGGAAGCCGAGTAGCTCACACCCACTATGGCACACCCACCCAGTAACTGGGCATAGAATCGGTTGTTAACATTTTTCAATCCCAACCCTGGATATGGGATACCGTGAGGGAAAACTACCCATGACAGCACTGCATTTAAAATCAGTCTCAAGGAAAAAAGAACCAAGCTCTATACTCAGTTATTGGCAAAATACAGTTAGAGAAGAAACCAAACGTCTATATTATTTAAGAAAAATAATGCCAACAGCCAAACACTGAGTTAGCATTTTTACAAAAGTTCTTAAAAATCAATCAATAATATAGGGGAATAAATTAATTTCTAAGCTGATTTACCCACAATCAAAACATGATGGCCAATATCTGTTCTTGCTGCCACAATTGAAACCAGTGGATCGTGGCTGCTCTGCCTGTCTATTTTTCCATTTTGTATTTTCAGGCTGTCAAAGATTCATGAGCGTCTTAGGACTACAACAGGTTGTGGCCTGGAAAGCATCAGGACCATATGGCAAAACTGAGGCATTATCATCATTAGGAAAAGCTTCCAGGGAGTGGTACATTCTTCCATACCTTGGAAGCCATTTTCTCTTTCAAAGTGATCAGACTTCTAGAGAAATATAGTTTGCAAATGCTCCCTTAATTGCAGTAAATGGGGTTGAAAACTGCCTTGAATGAATCTAAGCCTCCCTCACAAACCCACAACTCACCCAATCTTGATAAAGAAAGGGATTGTAGTTGAATTGGAAGGACACGTAAAAGTTGTCT
This sequence comes from Natrix helvetica, assembly GCF_964273705.1. Lineage (NCBI taxonomy): Eukaryota > Metazoa > Chordata > Lepidosauria > Squamata > Natricidae > Natrix > Natrix helvetica. Next base: position 112,621,644 of record NC_138550.1, read on the forward strand.
GAAAAAGTAGTGGATTCAAATACAAGAGAGGAGATTGGAGAATAGTTTTCTGAGATACAAGCAATGCACATTTCCAAATAAATGTAATCCGGGTTCCATTGTATCAATTATAACATGTTTGCAACTCTAGTCTCTTCACGGTTATATTTTCCTCACTCAGAAATGAAAGTTTTTCATGTGAAAGAATGAATCCGCAACTTCTTAGAAGCCAATTTAACCTAGCACAGGGTACAGGCAGAACCACTAGAGAGAGAAATTCTACTTGAAACACCTTTGCTACAAAGCAAGCATTTTTATAAGGCTCACTTGAATTAATACAATTGCTTCTCCTGTTAAAGAAAACATTCTGTCTTTCTCAAGAAAATGCAGACTAAAATAACACTAAAAATAAATGAAACCATTTTTCTGAATCGCTCTCTCATCATAAAATGCAACTGTTTGCTTATTTCTTGAAAGAAATGTAAATATGCAGAGAAAAGTAAAAGCCAACTGCTAATTAAGGTTCCAAAAACAAACTGAAAACAACTGTTTACATTTCATCAGCTAGGCAATGCTTTGTACTATATAGATACTCAGAGGTGCCCAGATTTGATCATCTTTCTATATGTCTTCAGGTTCCTTCTTTAACGGTGTGCTACACAAGAATTTTAACTTCTATTCTTAAAATAACACCACATATTTATCTGCTCCTCCATAAATTAAACTAGGATTAGATGAGAAACATATCATTTAGTTTCAATAACATTTTAATCTGGGCATAAAATAACAGAATATTTCAACTGTGTCATTGAAAATAAGCATAATAAAAATTAGTACAGTTTTAACATCATCCTTTTTAATTAACGAGAAAGATGTGCTGGCTTACTTTTGCATAATTCCTGTGACACAGGTTTCATTTCGAAATAGCCTCCCCCCCCCCCCCTTCATTCCACTGGTATCAGGAAAAGGAAAGGGAAAAAATATCTTGTTTTCTTAAAACACCATGGCTTGCAAAACAAGAACAGGTTGTAAATTTCTTCTTTTACAGCCCCACTGAGAGAATCACAGCCATTGCCCTTCTTCCTTTCTCTCCCTTGTAATTGCCTCTGCAGGTTGAACATCAGGTCAAATGGCCAGAGCTTTGCATGGAAGCCTCATTCTCTGCAGCATGATTATTCCTGTGCTGTTGTTGTTTCTTTAAAAAATAAAAAAATAAATGAAAAGAACATTTGGGGTTTACAAAGAGCTCTGAAGCCATTATGTTGTTTTTTGTTCAGCATAGTTTTGCATCAAGTTTTGCTAAGCGTATATAGAACACTCTGCACATATTGCAATTTCTGGCTACCCTTGTGGACCCATATCAGTTGTGATCCATATGTTAATGCTTCCCTAACAAGATTGTGCTATGCAAGAACCAGGGGGACTTTTTTAATGATGGTTATGATATGCCATTCATAAAAAGGTTATACCTGATTGGTGTTTTTTTTTTTTCTTTCTTTCTTTCCTTCTTTCCTTCCTTCCTTCCTTCCTTCCTTCCTTCCTTCCTTCCTTCCTTCCTTCCTTCCTTTCTTTCTTTCTTTCTTTCTTTCTTTCTTTCTTTCTTTCTTTCTTTCTTTCTTTCTTTCTGCATCTGGTTATGATCTGTTTATTTTATATTTCCAAAATAGCTATGCCTACTGTCTAATTATCACATTCTGAGAACACAGTTTCATGCTATACTTTTTGGAGAGTACATCCCCCCCCCCAAAAAAAAAAATGAGGCCGCTGAATCTCTGTTATATGTTTTAAAATTTGAAGATGACAAAGGGGAGGGGGTAACCCTATAAACATCTTCTCCAGTGGCTCAAAGATATTTGGCTTGAGCCAGCTCTTATGACTGTCCAATGGCAAGCAAGTCTTTTTAATTGTGACACTATTGATTGGCTATGCATCTGAAATATGTTGACTTTGGTTCTAACTATTTTATGGATTTCAGTGGTATTTTGCCTGCCATATTTTTTTTAATTGGAATTTTACTGCTGTTTTATTACATTTCATCAATTTTTATGGCATTTTTATTGTTTTGATACCTGTTTCATGCTCTCTTTATTGGAAATGTAAGAAGCAGGTGTGAGAAATTATCTCCATAAAAATAATCATCGTATAGAAACCAATAAAGAAAATTTGATCACAGGTCAATCTGAGTCAGGAGGTGAAAAACTGCTACTTATGTAAGCAAATTTGCATAGTCTCCCATTGCATATTTTAAAGTCAGATTTTTTTTAAAAAAATATACCAACTGACCTGATATTCCTATAAATCACAGATAGATATCTGATTCACACACCATATTTAGCCCATACTATAGTTTATTTGGTTATGGCTTCATATAATGTATAATCTCAGTCTGTACAGGTAGTCCTCAATTTACGACCACAATTGAACCCAAAATTTCTGTGGTTAAGTGAGATACTTGTGAAGTGAGTCTTCCCCCATTTTACGACCTTCCTTGCACAATTGTTAAATAAATAACTTGATAAATTGATTAGTAGCCTGGTTGTTGAGTGAATCTTGCTTCCCCATTGACTTAGTTTGTCAGAAGGTCACAGAAGGGGGAATCACATGACCTTGGGACACTGCAATGGTCATTGGTATGAACCAGTTGCCAAGCATCTGAATTTTGATCACATGACCATAAGGATGCTTCAAAGGTCGTAGCTGTGAAAAACGGTCGAACGTCATTTTTCTCAGTGCAGTTGTAATTTTGAACAGTCACTAAATGAACTATTGTAAGTCGAGGACTAGCTGTATTTTGAAACAGTTGACAAGTGACTAAGAAAGACGGTAATGTCTTTTGAATACCTCTGGCTCCAGTGCATCCTATGAGCTACGAAAGATCTTCTGCTGTTTTTTTTTTTTTTTAAAAAAAATCATTTTTAATTATAGTTGACTAGAAAGATTCAGAAGTTACAAAAGGAATAACCGCTGAACAATATAACAGTATAGATCTACATAGATAGGAATGGCAGATTAGTGTCAGCTCATGTGATTTTCTCATTAGCTTAGTGTATTTCCATGTTCTTATATATGGCTTAACACTCCATGAATCCTGACCAATTATTTTTCTTTTCTTTTCATCATTTTTACTTCCCCCTCTTTCCTCCATGGCTCTTTCTGAATGGAAAGGCACTTTAATTAGATGCTTTTTGGAAGGACAGATTTCTTTTGTTTCCTGCCGCGTTACAGAGTTGATAAAACATTGTGGTGCTACTCGGTGACAATAGAGGGAGAGAAAAACGGTGATTTCCAAAATTAAAAATGAGGAAAACGTCTATGGTTTGCTTGTGTTGTTTTCATGCGGTTGCATCTGAATGTTAAGAATTAAAGAGAAACTGCAAGCTTTTTTTTAAAAAAAAAAAAAGTCTTAAAAGCAAGGCAGGCTCACTGATTCAAATGAGACATCCATGCATAATGACTTAATATTATGTCTTTTTACTTTTTCTGAGTTCAGCCATTTGAAAATGTGTTCCAAACTGCTACAGCCCTGTATGGATACCTTGAAAAAAAAAAAAAAACCAATTTAATTCAATTCTGAGTAGTTACATACACTTTCACTGTAACTCTGTTGTACAGCCTAGATTATGTGTTCATTTTGTTCCAGGAAAATCAGGACAAAAAAGCAGTCATATTTTGTACGTTAAAATGGATAACAAAATATGTAACCATCTGCTGGTACAACGAATAGTGCTCTGTTAAATACTGCAGTGTTAAATGCATACCATTTTATCTTCTCCCAGTTCTGGTTAATCTGGATTTTCACAATTTTCCATTCCCACTGAAAGTCTCTGTCCTTATCAGGCTGGTTTGAGGAGGAATTCTTCCTGTTATCCCCTTGAAATTCTTTATAATTATTCTGCTGCAGCTCCTTCAAGTTTATAGGATAGAAACAGGTAGCTCCCTTTGATAAATAAGATCAAAGTTAGAACACCAGGAAGGACTTAGAGACGAACTAGGGCTCATTCTTAAATTTCCTCATCAATTTCTATAGTCAGATTTTACTACCATTACTAGAGATATTTAAGTGTATAATGTGTATTGGGAATGGTGATGTTCAGTATCTTTTTTATATGTATGGATTCTTATTCCTGTTTCTCTTTCATAGTCCATCTCACTTTTCAAATGTTTTTCTCTTTTTCCATTTTACCTTATCACCATTTTATATATTGCTACGGGGCAAATTTGGGGGTGCCTCTTTTTTATGCTTTTCTTTCTTTAAATATTTATAATAATGCAGTATACATTCATCACAGCTTTAGAGCTTCCAGTATTTGGCACCCAAACCTTTAGCAATAATTATTTCGGAATAATACTGAAAACAATAGTTAGGAGTCACATTTTATTCGAAACCAACTTTTTTACACTATATCCATTGTTATGTAATTGTTCTGTGGCTTCACGCTTTCCTGCCTTATTTTTCCCCAAATGTGTACAGAAGCGCATATATTATAAAAGGTTGCATTCAAATATGTGCAATAGAGAAAATTATGTATTCAATTGCACCCATCCGGTAAAACTGATAAATCAGGAGAATTGATGCATATGGATCAATGTTGGTATAGTTCTTTCAAAAAGATGAAAAGTCAAGATGGCAGCTGTCTGTCTTGATTGCCTCATCTGCTTCATTCATAAAGGTTTCGGTTCAGGCATTGAAACCACCCTAACTGAAGAAAGTACGACTTTACTCCACCAAATAGAAAGTGCCACTTCATAGCACTGCTTTCAAGGGGCGCAGCTTTAATTCACCTCTGCATCACCTGGCTATTTATGAAAAAGGACTGATCTTTGACAAGCCATTGCAAATGCAAATGCAGTTGAAAAGAATGTTATTTTCCTAATCTCTAACGAAAGGCCTGTAGAGATAATGGCATATGTTGAAAAAAAAATAGTGTCTGGCAGTATAAATCACTGTATCTCACAGTTACAAAGCTTGCAGACTGAAATTTTTTAAAGAAGATCCTGACCACTAATAAACACTTGAAAAAAGCACCGAAAGCTAGCAATTATTATTAGGGGTATAAAAGTTGAATCCAAGATCTAACAGATGCTGAAGTGGGTTAATACGATAAGCAGTAACAATCTCTCTTAGCTGTGAGTATAGAATGGGGATAGGAATTAAATCCATGACAGATATTCTTTTTTCCCATCAAAATGTCGAAATCCCCTAAAGTGGACTGCAATATGGACTGGCTAACATCTGTACATTCTATTTGTTGCCATCTGCTGTTCTAGAAAAGTTCTGTATACAGTTGGAAAAATTAAATAAACATCAGCAGAAATGTTGAAAAGAACATGAAAAGACACGTAAGATAGGTTAAACTGACAAGAATAACAAATGTCCTTGGGAAATTGCATGGGAAACAAACATATGCGTCACTTGCACAAGAAAATAATATACTGTTATTCTATTTTCAGCTGAATATTACCACACTTACCAGCTTTAGCAATGACATGCTATTCAAATGGCCTACGGATTCTTTGTTTGTAGTTTGTATCAAAGGATAGGAGAAAAGTGAAACTTTTTCTGACTTTTTTTATTGCTATCTTGCCAAAGGCAATAGTAATTAAACTAAATAAAATTGAATCAATACATTCGCTTCTGAGGCAGGTATCATGCCATGAGGCCTAAGTGAAAGAGAAAAGAGAAAAGAGAAAGAGAAACTGAAATAATTAATAGTTAAGAAAATAACTATGCTAATTAGAATGCTCATTAGTCTTCAAAATAAGGCAATGGTGCACAAGAGACAAAAATGCACAATGTTTTTGCTACTACAAAATAAGAATCATGTGACTAAATTACCTCACTTTTCTTTCATCATTTTTAAGATCCTTACCTAAGACTACACATCTTCATAGTGCCACTTCCTGCAATATTGATATGTTCAACTTATTCAAATTAAAATCTGAATTCCTCCAGCATAATTATTAATTCTTTGTTTATTATTATGTTAGGGTAACAGATGTCAATTCTTTTTATTTTTAACTGAGAGATATCATACCACTTTAGTTTTTGAGTCAGAAGAGAGCTGAAACTACAGTTTCCTAAATAATAATTTCCCTCAGTGAGAGTACTAATAGAAGCCAGGTTCATCTAGATATGTCTAATGTACAGTATTTACATGAAAGATACTCCTACTGGTCACATGGACATAGATGTGCAATTGGGTGGGCATGAACATGAAATTGATCTAACATTGGCTTCTTCTTAGATTTTATTTCAACTTCCCAGTATAGCCTTAGAATTTCCTTCCAGTAGAATGCTAATGAGACTTCATCCTGCTTAGCCTCCAGGACTAAACAAGGTCAACAGTAGAAATTTCTCTTAATGCCTATGGACATGGAAGTATAATTTCAGAGCAAACAAAGAGAAAACGTTTTGCCTGCAGCAATGTGACTGGGTGGTTTTGTTTTCAGTACCATGGATGGTTAGGAATAAGAGAATAACAGAGACAGAAAAGACTTTGGAGATCTTCTACCAAAACCAGCTGTGTTGGCACTTAAATAGGGCTTATTTGGGGAGTAGGGGGTAGGGCTTATATTAATCGCACATGTATAAAAAACAAGTCAGGTCTTATTTTTGGGATAGGTTTTATTTAGGGTAGTTCAAACTCCTGCTAAAGCAGGAAAGTCCATACTATTTCAGGCAAATAATTAGCCAATCTCTTTTTAAACACCTCCAGTGTTGGAGTACCCACAACATCTGAAGGCAAGTTGTTTTTGTTTCGCTGATTAATTGTTCTCAGGAAATATCTCCTTAGTTCTAGATTGGTTCTCTTCTTGATTCGTTTCCATTCATTGTTTCTTATCCTGCCTTCAGGCACTTTAGAGAACAGGTAGACCCCCTCTCCTATGGTGCAGCCTCTGAGATATTGGACAACTGCTATCATGTCACCCCTTCTTTTCATTAAACTAGACATGCCCAATTCCTGCAACCATTTTTCATAAGCTTGAATCTGTGCTTCCAGTGCAAGGAGGCCAGACACAAGCATTGGGGATTTAAAGAAAACATGTTCATTGAATAACAAAGGACCTGTATCAACTACTCCTCCAAAAAGGAAGCCTCTTTTGAAATCTACATTGGAGAAGATTTCTTCTTACTATCTCATGGGAAGCAATGTCCACCATTTACATTCTAGATAGTCTAGTCTATAGCATGCCTCCAAAGTCTTTATTTCTCAAAGGCCTGAATTGTCTCAAAATCACCAAACCATGATAGTTTGGTATTTAAACTCACATGATTGTTTAAAGTATCATGAAGTCATTAGGTAACATTCCTGAAGTGTTGTGAGATTTCATAATTTTTTTACAAAAAGAAAAGGAAATGACAAGAAGTTTTTTTTAATCTTCATGCCATCAACTGAGTACATTATTCATTTTCTATCTTAGTTTTTTCTAGTTGATCTTTCTTGATCCAGGATAAGTGTCTAGTTGTCTTTCCTAAATTAGGGGACTTTTAAAAGACCACTAATGCCCTGGTACTCTCATAGATTGACTGCTGCAATACGATGTACCTCAGGAATGTCAAACTAGATTTCATTGAGGGCTGCATCAGGGTTGTGTTTGACCTTGTGGGGCTGGGTGGATATGGCCAACTTGACATCACTCATGCTGGGAGCACAGCCCTCCCAAGCTCCATTTTTCTGGCAGAGGCAACACAGGCTGGTCCTTTGCAGTTTTCAGGGCAGCCCCATGGGCCACATCTAAGCATCCCACAGACTGGATCTGGCCCACGGGCCTTGAGTTTGACACCCCTGTTGTACATAGTGCTGTCCCTGAAGACAGAAAGTTCAGCTGGTCCAGTGTTCAGTGGTGTCGGACTGCATAATAACTTGATTACATTATTAGTTTGTTCTTGAGCATCATCATTATATCTGATGACTTTTTAAGGTCGTCAGTTCAATATATCAAGGTGAGATATCTCATATCACCATAGTTTTCACACAGTCTCAAAAGCAAATGTCATAAAAGAAACTGCAGTTTGGACATAGTTACCATTTGTTATCAACTGTAATCTCTCCTCAGTGTGTTGGTATAAAATGTGCAGATATTGGTGGTGTGGTAGAAGTTACATGCTTGAGTCCATTAATAGCATTACTTCTGAAGATAGTTATGACATTGTAGCAATAATTGAGGGCCATGTGAAAGGGACAGTTGGTGAGCCCAAGTCACAAAGACTGTGATACCGGCAGTACAGAAAAAGACATGTGAGCAGGAAGTGAAGGAAGGGAGAAGTATGTCACAATTTTAAAAACTGAAGAGGATTAAAGTCCAGAACTAGGGGAATTAATAGTGACAGAAAGGCTCAGTGAGATTTATAGCTTGGTGAATAAAGAACTGCTAACGAGGGGATGATTTTCCCTGTAATGTAAATGAAATGGAAAAATGAAACAGCCTATAGCAGTAGACATTAGAGATCAAAAGTAACTCCTTCAACTGCGAAGGCTGACCTGCTCATATTTGACATTGCTGTTTATAGCTTCAATAAGTACTTGAAAAGGTTGGCTATGAGAAGCAATAAGGGAATCTTAGCTTTTATCTTTAAGCATGGCTCTTAATAGCAAGTACCTTTGTGAAGGAGAATTTTTTATTGGTGACTAGATGTATTAATGGCTCAGTTCATTTCACACAATGTCTTAAGTCTTCATTCAGGGATTGGTACTTTAGAATGAATAGAACATTCATCCTAGCCCCAAATTCTCATAATTGTTGGAGTTGTTCAGCAGAACCTTTCAAAAACATCAGGAGAGAGGCAGATGTTTAAGAGGGGCTAATATTTAACAAAAGATGATACTTATCTTCATACAGATTTTTGTGAAGTGACAACGTAGTTGATTTCCATATGGCCACTGCTTTGAGTTCCTTTTTTGACATTAAGCTCCCAAAAACAATTTTCTTCTGATTTGTTGATACCTGATGTCTCCTGATTGCCATTTTGAAAATGGGGCTTAGAGGAAATGAGAGAAGAAACATTCTTTTCTTAACCCTCTTTTTGTTCTATATTCAAAATGAGAGTCTACAAAAGGCATCCTCAAACTACGGCCCACCAATGCAAAATATCTTGTCTGTGGAGTTGGTGGGATGAAAAGCAGATGCCAGCTTGTAAACTAGTGCTTTAAAAGTCTTTAAAAATGCTTTAAAAACAGCCTTTCAAATGTTTTTCACAGCCATGTGTTCCAGGGCCGGTGGGTGAGTAGGAGAAGTGGGTGGTGCCAGCTTGCAAAGCAGCTGCCAGCTTGCAAAGTAGTGCTTTAAAAGTATTTAAAAATGCTTTAAGAACAGCCTTTCAGATGTTTTTCACAGCCATGTCATCCAGGGCCAGTGGGTGAGTAGAGGAGGGGCTGCATTTAAAGTAGTGCTTTAAAAGTGGGTGGGTGGGGGACATGTCTCCATGTCTCCTAGCTTTTTCAAAATCAGCTGAAGTTGGCTAACACTAATTCAAATGCAACCTCAGTATAATGCCTGAAGAAGAATTCACCCACTGCTTTGATTCTTCCCATAGATCCACCAAATTGGTTGCTGAACAATTTTGGTAGATATTCATGTGTGTATGTACACACGCACAAGTGTGGCAAAAAGCAAATCAGTTTGTGAATTCTCCTCCAGTCTTAAAAGACCTCTAGCCCTGTAATCCCAAATAAACAGGCCCACACTTCCCCCCACCCCTCTCTCTGTGTTGATTCTCACCTTCTTCTGCCTGCTTCTAATGTCTCTCAATGCCCATCTTGGGCTTTTAGTTGCAGTCTTAATTGGTGCAGTTCTCAGTCTGTTTTATTGTCTGGTCATCTGAAACATATGATCAGGAGTTATTTTGAAGGAAATCCTGTTTGTTTTATTCTTTTTAATGGCCTATTTTAAGGAGCCTGAAGCTGTCGTTGTAATGCAGTTAGGCAGGTGACGGGAAAGTTTGGGGTCTTTTTCCCTTTGGGAGGGGGGTGGTCTTAAGTAAATAGATTATTTAGGTTGAACAAGTACAGCAAGGACAAAGGCAAGATGGACTGCTAAATTGGCCATGCCCACTCAGTTACATGACCATCTAGCCATGCCCACCCAGCTAGTCTGGCCTCCCAACCGTCTGAGGGACCATGAATCAGCTCCTGTTCAAAAAATTTGAGGACCCCTGGTTTACGTGCAGCTACAGTGTTGATTTTAAAGTACAGTACATGGTGCAAAAATGAGGCAGACAACCCATTCACACAATGACATGCAAGGCTATGACTTAAAATATTTCTCCCATCTGAAAAGCCTAAATTATAATCTCCCTAATATGCTAGCAAAGGGACAATGAAAGGATAATGTTCTTCATTTATCCTTCATTATCAAGAAGGTAATCCATCTTCACTGTGGGACAGTGTAAGTCAGATATGGCTTGCACTGCCTGAACTAAATGGTGGTAATGTACCTTGAGAGCAGGAAGATGTGAACACATAGTAATATGCTGCCTATGCAGATGGCATTAATTTGAAGAAGCCCGCTGAATGATTGCAGCATTTGAGTATTGTCCCATGAGTGTAATTTGTACTTGAGCTCGTTCAAGAGCTGCATTGTAGCCCTTAAGACTCTTAATTAGGGGGTCTTTTGTTGTCATTATTGTAGAGCAAGTGGACTGAAACGGAGAGATTATGCTCTTAAATCAGTGATACTCAGAACAGTGGGAAAGCCATAAGCTTTCAAGTCTGTCAATGACTCTTTGATCTCTGATCGGATTACATTATTGTTGTTGTTATTTTTTCTTTAGTAGGGCAATAGCATATTCAAGAGTTACATTGCTAGTAGGAATCCAACCACGAACCTTGCTTCTCTTTGTGGTATCCGCAGAAACCTTACCAACTGAATATCTTCTTCACATGCTTTTATTCCCTATTGGACTGTTGATAGCTAATTAGAGATAAACGTGAAAATTTTAATCAGTTTGTTTAAGTTTTCCAATAAGAAGTAAATATATTAGTTATAAAGAAATGTATATACCACAGTATATGATATACTTTCTATCAGCACTGCACCAATGTTACTAATTTGGCTTTTTTTTTCGACAGTTGGTCAAGATTTAGTATTTTCAATATAGCATTTCCATAGGATGAATTATCTAGAAATTGAGCACCTTTTCCTTCAAGAGCACATTAGACACTTACTTATTACTGAATTATAATGAGGCTTCATAGTTCTCAACCATGGCTCAACGAGACATGAAAATGAGAGTCTTATTGGATGCAAACAACATTTGCAGAGAACATGGTGACAGAGGTTTTGTAGAGCAATCTGCAACCTGGCAGTATCTGTGAAGGAACCTGGGAATGATCTTGAAAAATGGGGAGGGGAAGCTGCTGCCCAAGGAATGATCAGATAAAAGGAGGAAGAGCCCAAGACTGAATAATGGGTGGAGAAGGAAACTTAGAAAGGATATGCCTTAACTTAGTAGGGGATAAAAAGAGAAGGCAGAAATTTGTACTTTCAGATTTGCAAGATTCTGTTAATATAGCTTTATAATAAAGTAGAATCAGTTAATTTTGGCATGTTTCTGTCTGTTCTACTTGGGAGGCTGATAATAACCTATCAGTAATAGCCCAAAAATGTGGTTCCTGGTCTCTTTCAAAAAGCCAATGTTTGGATTTTTCCATGCTTCAAACATAGTTGGAATAGACTTCTAGGTAGGTTTGGCAGCTACCTCTTCTTCCTAAGTATATTCTTCCCCATTCAGAAAAGAAAGTGAGGAACTGTAAATCTATAATCGACAGTCTAAAATCCATAAACAATCTAAATCTGCTCCCATCCTTGAGCTTACTTTTTTCCCCTTGATGCTGGGCAGCCAGTATCATGATCACTGTCCTTAAAAGACATTTCAGATGATGACAACCTGTGGGAGAAATCTGTGGGCTCTCTAGCACTGTTGCTTCAATTTGCAAATTGCATAACTTATTGTGTGGCATGCTCTGTCAAGGCTATTCCACATTCTGCATCTGAAAAAACCATGTTGTTAGAAGTTGGAAATTGTCACTGCAGAAGCCTCATTAAGACAATGTTAAACTCCATTAACCCTATCCAGTATGGCAAAGGCATAATTTCACAATGCAACCTTTGGAGGGCCATTGCTTCCTTAACTTTATTGAAAAAAATGTGGGTGCAAAAGGGACACAGCACATAATACAAAAAATGAATTGATAATGAAGCCCATTTAGTGAACATGCAATTAATACCATTTGTGCTATGAATCAACCCATAGTGAAGCAGTGAGACAAAACTGCTAAAGGTTTTTTCTTAGACAACAAAGATTTTGCTTCCTGAACACTTCTGGGTATATCTTGTAGATTTTGTGGCTGCTAATCATGAAAATAATCTTTAATTTAACCTATCATGTACCATTTTATAGAAATCGTCTGTTTTGGCAAGATATATACTTCAGTACCTGTTTGCTATTCTGCACACATGAGAGAAACACATGAAAATATGTTGTTAAAGCATACCAAGTACACAAATTGTAACTGGAATATCTGTGGAGATTTAAAAGTAATGGCTCTGCTGCTTGGAATGCAGCTGGGATATACCAAGCATTGTGGTTATATATATGAATGGGTGAGATAGTTGTGCAAGAATGTCACACTATATAAAAAAGAATTGGCCACTCCAAAAGAATTTGGTTTTAGCACAGGAAAACATGACATGTTTACTACTTGTTGACCTGACAACAATATGCCACATAAAACTTGGGCTGATGAAAAATTTTGTGAAAACAATGAACAACAAAGGTGGAAATTGTCATTATTTGAGACAGAATTTTGCATGAATAACTAATGCTAAGAGTAAGGAAGGCATTTTTGTAAGTCCTCAGCTCAGATACGTCATCAACAACAAGCAATTTAAAAATCTATTAGCAGAGCCAGAGAAAATTGCCTGGAAAGCATTCAAGGCTGTAGTTGAGAGTTTTCTTTGGAAGTATAGAGCAACAAACTATAGTCAGTTGGTTGACAAACTTTTTATACCACACAAGACCTTGAAGTGAAACCTGTCACTGATGATCCATTTTCTGCATTAACACTTGGACATATTTTCCAAAAATCTAGGTGCAGTCAGTGATAAACAGGGCGAAAGATTTTACCAGGACATTGCCAGAATGGAAAGAAACTGTGCCAGGGCAACTGGAATCCATCAGTGCTGGATGGTTATTGTTGGTCATTGCAGCGAGGTGCATTGGAAACTGAATACAAATGAAAATCAGCTGAAAAACACTTTTAGCCCAGTTGAACTAATGAGGCATTTGGAAACATCATGCAATTACATTATTAAATAATAAATCATACATTGCCATTAAAGGTTAATGTCATATTTCTCAAGATTCCTATGTGTCTCAATCATTCTGAAATTATATTGTGTCCATATTGAAAGGGTCTATCATAATCCCCAAAAGCTTTTCAGGCAGCAAAGCCTTTGGGGAAAAAAGTATGGTCCAGTGTTTTAAATGAAATAGACAGGAGAGCAAAGAGGGGAAAAGATTTACCCTGGGTCACTTGACCATTTTTGCCATGAAGCTTCTATCTTTGCCAGCTGTCGTTGAACGGAATGAAATATTAATATTGATTTTATGGTTAGGCTGACATATACTGCTATAATTCTCAGCAATGCTGTGTTTTGAGACAAAAGGCTATAAGAGATAAATGATTTTGGAGAGGAAAGTTTTAAACAGTGCTCTTCTTTACTCTTTCAAAAAATACCCTAAGAGCCCCATATATGAAAAGATGCATTCCACACTGCTGCATTGAATTTCTATCCAGGGGAGGAGCCAAGGTGGCAAAACACTAGTAGCTTCCGTAATAACCTCTCTGCTTGCAACAGGTCTTACTACTTCTAGCTAAACCCAATGCCTCCCAAATGCCACTCAAGTGCAAGAAAAGATCTCAGGCCATCTCTAATTACTGGAACTCATAAATCTAACAAGGCAGAAAGACAGAGGAGGATTGACTGTTATCAACACACCAGAGAGGAAACTAAAAACGTGAATAGTGGATTCACAGCCCCAGGACCCCCTTCAACTCCAAAGTGTATAATAATGCAAGTTCTATCCATAATGGAAGCCATCTCCTCAACTCTCAATTCATCTGCCAGAGAAGGGAGATAACCTCCCAGAGTAAACTCCTAGTATCCCCTATGACAACTATATCACTAAACCTTTCTAGAAGGCTTTCCTTCTGTCTGCAGAAATATTGATTTTTAAAAAAATATTGCAACAATTAAATTAAATTGCAGCCAAAGTGGAGAGCTTCCAACAAGCCCTGGATCTACAAATCCCCCACAGCAATCAGGGTGTTAATATGACAGCAGAGGTCAGTCATCTCAGCACTCAAGCAGCTGGTATATCCAGGCATCCAGAAGCAATTAATTTAGCGAACCACCACTGTGCGCTCCCAAAGTTTTATCCATCCATCTGTGAACCAGCATGATATTTATTGTCCCCACTTCCCTCTATTGTCTCCCTGCAATGGGAGACAAATTCTAAAAATTGTATACACCTTGAACCTGCCCTTGGATGACATCACACAATATGGGGAAAATACTATAAAAATACTAGGATAGCTAACAATGACTTAAGATTTTTTTCACTTATTGGCTGAGGACCAGATGAAGGCAGCACCATGAGGAGTCAATAGAAAAAAAAGATGCTACCAGGGCATGTCTATGCCATGTTTAGATACAAATGAGAAAAGGCAGGTATTCAGAGTACACTCCAAGTACTTAATACTCACAAAAATATATTTAATGTCCAAACAGACTGGTAGATTTTCCTCTCTAATTTTGCAATGCCTTTTTAAATTTTAGAATAAAATAACAATCATTTATTTTGAACTGTAACTTAAATATTTTGGCCTGCATTACAAATATTCCTGAATTTTGAGTTTGAATCCTTCTCCCTTTGAAACACTGATTTTAGTCCTAACATACAACACTAAATTTAACGTGTTAGTTCATTAAGAAGCCTAGATTTTCTCCTCCCCAAACATCAGTCTGTACACCATATATGGCGTCTCTAGAAATTAAACGCAGGAGAAAAAGGTAAGTTCTTTCTTAAACTGAACGTGCACTGTTTCCCATTGGGTAGCCTTGAGCCAGTCATTGTCAGCCTGGGAAATGTCACAAGTTGAGCAAATGTCACAACTTAAACATTGGGGTGAAAAAAGATACAAAGAACAAATCGGATGAGTGATCTGGATTGTATCCTTGTACCGAATTTACAAGAAGGATTTGCTACGGTTGCCAGTTTGGAAGTGCAAAAGGGGCCTGACAAATATGAGACAAGAATTTTGAGAGAAGAGATGAAGAGAGCACGGGAAGGCAGATATTAGAATGATTTTTGATGAATTTAAAGATGGTTGACAGAATTTGTTTATTTGATCAAGTTTAAAATAATGGGTTGCTATTGGTGGGGATGTTTTATGGCTTCTTGCCTTTTTCACATAATACTTTTTACAAAAAGTTAGAAAAAAGAAAATATGTACTGTAGGTTTGGTTACCAGCCTTAGTTATATCTATATGCACATATAGTATTCCCTACACCTGTGAAAGTAAAGACACAATACTTGATTGTGGCACATTTTGGCTAATATCCTACTCATTCAACTGATTCCAATTTTATCCCATACATTCTTGTTTTATTCTAGGTGAGCTGGGATATTTTCCTAGCAAATAAAGGAATATATGAAATGATATACGCACATGGTAGAAATAAAGATGTTTGCAAAGATAGATATGGAGAGGTATAATGAATGCTAGTGGTATAAATTCAGTTTAGTTCTCTTTGCTTTGCTTTTCCTTATGTTATATCTTAATTTCTGTGGCTTATCAATTCTTTTTATTTCTTTTATGCATTCACATACAAACTAAGATTATATAAAATACCTAAGCTATAAAAACATGAGAAAAGCTTTCCTGCTGGATCAAGAACAAGATTTATTCAATTCTGTTTCCACAGTGATAAGCAGATCCCTGCGATAACTTCAAGCAGAATATGAATTCTGTAATACGCTTCCCCATTTATATTTCCAGAAAATATTATTAAGAAACATATCACCACTAATACTACATATATTTTTCATGATTAATAACCAGTGGGAATTTTCTCAAATCCCCCCATCAAAGTCATTTGAGTTTTTTTCTCTGTTCATTTCTTCATCAAATTTGTATGGGGCCCAATCTCCAATGATTCTAAGCAATTTATAGGTTAATAGTTATTGCTTCATCATTTAATACTTAAATTATTCATAATTAGATAGAGTCGCCCTATTGGGGAGATAGGTAACATATACTGTACATTTAATAAATAATATAAATAAACATATGAAGAGTTGTTTTCTTTTGTCCATGCAGAATCTTTGCTCTTATTGCTTGAGTAAATGATTCCTGGCTCAGGAATTTTGAGATAGTACTCTTTGTTAGTAGTTTACTCCTAAGTAAAACAAAATTCCTTAATGTAACTACTCCTCATAATATGTTGATCTAGAAATGAAGTGTCACTGAAGAGAGACCAGTAGGTTTGCTCCTGTGTAAAAGAAATTAAAGAAATACCAACATAAAATGATCCATAGATGCCAAGTATAAAGTCTACCAGAGTTTGATGTATTGCATTTTCAGATATCTGAATGTTTAGAAACATTTAGTCTACCTTGCCCCAGACAATCGTCTGAGTTTATTCCTGCAGCCTAAAACAGCAACTGCATCAGTGGTGGGTTTCAAATTTTTTTAGAACTTCTTCTGTAGGTGTGGTCTGTTTTGTGGGAATGGCTTGGTGGTCATGTGACTGGGTGGGAGTGGCTTGGTGGTCATGTGACCAGGTGGTCATGGCCAACTTGGAAAATGTGGTGAAACTCACTTAACGACACTCTTGCTTAGCAACCAAAATTTTGGGTTCAATTGTGGTCATAAGTTTTCTTTCTTTCTTTCTTTCTTTCTTTCTTTCTTTCTTTCTTTCTTTCTTTCTTTCTTTCTTTCTTTCTTTCTTTCTCTTTCTTCCTTTTTCTTTCTTTCTTTCTTTCTATTTCTCTTTCTTTCTGTCTCTTTCTCTTTCTATCTTTGTCTCTCTCTTTTTGTCTCACTCTCTCTCCATTCCTTCATTCCTTTCTTGTGTGTATCTCTCCCACTTTCTTTCTTTTCCCTCTCTCCTTCCTTCCTTCCTTCCTTCCTTCCTTCCTTCCTTCTTTCTTTCTTTCTTTCTTTCTTTCTTTCTTTCCTTCTTTCTTTCACTCTCTATTTCTTTCTCTCTTTCTCTGTATCTTTCTTTCTTTCCCTCTTTCTTTCTCTCTTTCTTTCTAAATCACTCTAAGGCAGTAGTTCTCCACCTTCCCAATGCCACGACCCTTTAATGTAGTTCCTCATGTTGTGGTGACCCCCAACCATAAAATTATTTTCGTTGCTACTTCATAACTCTAATTTTGCTACTGTTATGAATTGCAATGTAAATATCTGATATGCAGAATGCATTTTCACTATTACAAATTGAACATAATTAAAGCATAGTGATTAATCACAAAAACAACATGTAATTATATATTATGAAATATTTATTTCTAATTACAAATAAATGAAATTTTGTCTTGAAGCATGATGTAGCATGGGTAACAGTCTTAATATAACAGCAGTAAACTACATTGCTGCATTTTGCGACAGTATGCGCAATTTGAAATAGCAGAGCATTGTTTGGCGCATCCAACTTGTTGCACAGTTGCACAAAATGTGGTGAAACTCACTTAAAGACGCTCTTGCTTAGCAACAAAATTTTGGGCTCAATTGTGGTCATAAGTTCTCTTTCTTTTTCTTTCTTTCTTTTTTTTCTTTCATCTCTCACTCCCACATTCTTTTTCTTTTTTCTTTCTTTCTTCCTTCCTTTCTCTTTCTCTCTCTTTCTTTTTCTGTCTGTCTCTCTCTGTGTGGCTCTTTGTCTCTCTCTCTCTCCCTCTCTCCTTCTCTGTCTCTATCTGTCATTCTCTCTGTGTGTCTCTATGTCTATCACTCTGTCTCTCTCTCCTCCCTCCCCCATCTCTGTCACTCTGTGTGTGTATGTGTTTCTCACTCTCTCTCTCTCTCTCTCTCTCTCTCTCTGTCTCTCTCCCTCTCTCTTTCTCTCTGTGTTTGTCTCTCTCTCTGTCACTCTGTGTGTGTATGTGTCTATCTGTCACTCACTCACTCAATCTCTCTCTCTCTGTCTCTCTCTGTCTGTCTCTCCCTCCCTCCCCCTCTCTGTCTCTCTCTCTGTGTCTCTCTCTGTGTGTGTCTCTCTCTCTCTGATTCCCTCCCTCTCTCCCTCCCTCTCCCTCTCTCTCTCTCTCTCTCTCTCTCTCTCTCTCTCTCTCTCTCTCTCTCTCACACACACACACACACACACACACACACATACTGTGGTAACCTTGTTGAGTGTTCCAATCACATTTGAAACACTCAACAACTGGCCTGCATTTATGATTTTTTGCCGCATTCTGCAATCATAGGACCAAATTATAAGGTTAAAAGTACCTGGCAGCGGCATTTTTCCCTGGGGGGCTCCACAGAACATCCCAAGACCAATGCCACCACATCTCCCCTTTTTGGGGACAGGTCCTCTTCAGAAGGATGAGGCGCCGCTGGTCCCCCTCACATTCTTCATCTTCCGGGGGCGGCCCCATACCATAGAAAACATAGGAGCATGCACACCCCACAAAATTACAGCTCAGAGCAAGACCAAAGCCCTTCTCCCAACTGGCCCTTCCTCCATCAGAGGGCTTTGGAGGGCTTCAGAGGGAAGCTTCTGCAGAAGCCTGGGCGAGTGAGAACAAGTTCCTGCCATTAACAAAGACTCCGAGGCTGTAATTGTGTGTGGGGGGGAGGTGCACGTGCCTATGTTTTCCACGGCGTGGAGCCTCACCGAGGCTCTGCACAGCCGGTGATGACTCCGGAGCCCATCTGGGAAGATGAGGAACATGAGCAGGCCCCGCCCCCCTCACGGATGGCCTCCAGAGTCATCACCGGCTGCCCAGAGCTGCAGAGCAGCTCTACGCTGTGGAAAAAACATAGGCACACACACACACCATACAATTACAGCCTCAGAGACTTCATAATGCTGGGAACTTGTTCTCACTTACCCGGGCTTCTGCAGAACCTTCCCCCCGAAGCCCTCCGAGGGAGGAAGGGCCAGTTGGGACAGGAGCTTTGGTCCTGCTCCAGGTTGTAATTGTTCGTGCGCCTATGTTTTCCACGGTGTGGGGCCACGGCTGGAAGGTGAGGAACATGAAGGGGACCAGCAAGGCTTCGTCCTTCTGAAGATGACCTTTCCCGAAGAGGGCAGATGTGGTGGCATCGGTCTTTGGATGTTTTGCAGAGCCCCCCCAGGGAAAAATGCTGTGGGGGGTGGCTTTTTAATCAGGCGGCTTGCAGAGAGAAGAGGGCAGCATATGCCCATGTCTTAGGTGAGCCCTGTGAAAGGGTCATTCGACCCCTTTGGGTCGCGACCCACTGGTTGAGAACCGCTGCTCTAAGGTTTGATGAAAGCAGTCACAAGTTTAGGGTGAAATAAGTCTTTCTCCAAAACTTAAACCAGGATTTCAACAAAAATCTCTAGGTCAGCATCAAGCTTAGGTTTTGACTTTTATCCAGAGCCCACCAGCTTCAAAAGTTCAGGACAGACCAGGTCTCTCCAGCTTAGATTTCCCAAACAGCCCTGGCAATCAGGAAACCATGGGTGTGTGCCACCTCTGAACCCTCATTCACCCTTGATACTACAAGAGGACTTATTGATGCTCAACTATCATGGGCTTTGGAAGAGTGGCCACCACAAGGGATGGAAGGCAAGCAAGGCTAGGAGGCATCAGAAAGGAAGGCTAGGATGAGGGATGTCTGTGGGGATTCTTGGTCATCCAGGATGTCCCAAAGATGCTTTTTTTCCCCAAGAGGCAGCTGGACTTTCTGCTTTTTCTTCGAAGACCTTTCACTTCTCCAAGAAGCTTCTTCACTCCTCCGAAAGTTCTTCAGAGCTGAAGAAGCTTCCTGGAGGAGAAGCAAAACATCTTCAAAGAAAAACCAGAAAGTCCAGTTGCCTCTTGGAGGAAAAAAAGTACCCTTGGGAGAAACGGATGAGGGCATCTGGTCCTAGCCTGTGCCCCTCATGTATGGGCATCCATCCCAAGGAAGGACTCAACCCGGTTTCAAAAAGGGCCCATGCTTCACAGCCAGCAAATCTGCAAAAGCGCCGAGGTGGGCAGGGGGGGTGACGCACATGTCCCATGTTCAAGACCAATCACACCCAAGTTTCCCCAACGTAGTGCCTGGATACGCGGTGGGGGGAGGTGGATGGGCAAGGGATAAAAGTTGTGGTATGGCATCCCCCCTCCTCTGCAAAAAACATCCCCGCCTTTACATCGGGTGGTTTCTTCAACCCTCGGCTGCGCTGCACTTTTGCAAAACAAGCCTGCCCTCAACCAATATTGGGTGTGTGGGAAGCCACTGTTGCTACTCCATACGTTGTTGCTGAGCTCCTGAAGAGCCAGGATCATGCTGGCGATCTGGAGGGCAGGGGGAAGAAGTTTCTTTTCTGCCTTATGACCGCCTCTCCTCCTCCCTTACCCAAAGCAAGATGCAGCTAGTGGAGAAAACCCTGCGGTGGCCCAGGGCCTAGGTGCCCCATTTTAAAGTTGAGCCCCTTTTCTGTGTCAAGTGGGAAGGAAGCCTAAGCAAAGGAGAAGGTAGAGAGCCGGGTGGAGGAAGGGGAAACCCTAGCGAGGGCTGCCTGCCACCAACAATATGCCAGGTTGATCAGGGTGGTGTGCTGCTGCCCCTCATGCCGCACTTGCAGGCACTGGAGCACCACGTGGACCTCTTATGGGGTGTTGGGCAACGTGGTTCTGGGAATCCACCCCCCCAAAAAAAGACTGACCACCTGTCACTCTGGTTCTTGTGGCTTTTTCAGGGGTTTCCTTTGAAAAACACCTCTTCAGATGATCTTGAAAACCTGCAAGGTTGCTTTGGGAGGGGGACAGATGGGCAGCATCATTGAAGATCATCCAGAGAGGCTTTTTTAAAAAAGTAACTGCTGAAAAAGCCACAGGATCTGGAGAGATGGGCGGGCGGTCTTTTTTTGGGGGGGGAATCCCCAGAACCAGGTTGCCCAGTGCCCTGAAGAGGTTCGTGCGGAACTCCGGTGACTGCAAAGTGTGGCACAAGGGGCAGAATTCCCTGAACCCGGTTCTCTGAGAATGATTTAGAGCAGGGATGTCAAACTCACATCGTTGCAGCATCGTCACATGACATATTGTGACTTTTTCTGCTAAAGCAGATGTGGGTATGGCCAGCATGTGATGCATCTGGCCCATGGGCCAGGAGTTTGATACCCGTGATAGAAACAACCTAGAATTAAGAACTAAGGAGAAATTTCCTGATAGTTAGAACAATTAATCAGTGGAACAACTTGCTTCCAGAAGTTGTAAATGCTCCAACACTGGAAGTTTTTACGAGGAGATTAGATAACCATTTATCTGAAATGGTATAGAGTTTCCTGCCTAAGCAGGGAGTTGGACTAGAAGACCTCCAAGTTTCCTTCCAACTATTCTATTCTATTCTATTCTACCCCACCCCACCCCACCCCACCCCATGCCATCCTATCCTATCCTATCCTATCCTATCCTATCCTTGGGCTTCACAGATTGCCCATTTTGGAAATAGAATCAAGTCTCAAATGTTTCTTATTTTTCTTTTGTACCAACAAACTTATCTGGGTTTGAAATGAAAGACCAAAATAGGATGCATGAAGCTCACAAATGATCTCCTGTCTAGTAGTTGACTCTAGGTCCATACAATTTGGATGAGGCTGTTGCATTATATACTGTGTCATACCACAAACATCATCTAGCCCATTGGAGATGTTGGATAAATCTGTTGGTCTTCTACTATTTCAATGAAATTAATAAACTTCTTCCTTGATAAATGTCTTGCTATTTGTTGCTAGATGGTAATGTATATTGTAAGCTATTTTCAGCTGATTGACGGGAATGCAATCCAAACACCTATCCATTAATGTGTAAATAAAATTTGTTCATGTAAATGGAACATTTTACTTACACAGCACACTTTGCATCACGGACTATAAAACTTTCACTGGAATATTTGGATTAATAAAATATTGATGATCTTGAATAGCCAAGCATACAATCACCATCTAATACTGGTAGCAATTCTTTATCTATATACAGATAGTCCTTGACTTGTGACCACAAATGAGCCCATCATTTCCATTGCTAAGGAAGACAGTTTAGTTTCGCCCCATTGTATGACCTTTCGTGCCACGGTTGTTAAGTGAATCTCTGCAGTTGTTAAGTTAGTACCATGGTTGTTAAAGTGAATCTGGCTTCCACATTGACTTTGTTTGTCAGAAAGTCTCAAGAGGTGATCACATGATCCTGGGACACTGTAACTGTCAGAAATACGTGCCAGTTGCCAAGCATTTGAATTTTGATCACATAAGTACAGGGATGCAGCAACAGCCGTGTGAAAAATGATCATGTCACTTTTTTCAGTGCTATGTTATAACTTTGAATGGTCACAAAATGAATTATTTAGTTGCGGACTTCCTGCACTACTAAAACTCTCCTTGTCATGACCTCAAATTGGCAGCAACAGCGCATTAGGGCAACCATTTTTGAACCAAGGTACCCCAAATGGGCTAACGTACAGAATGTGCCCACAACCTGGAACCCATGACTCCTGAGAGAATGAAATTTGGGGAAGTCATGGCTGTTCAGTGCCACTGTGTATCTAAGCTGCTACTGTAATTACCGTGTTCTTCATTTTTAACATTCTATGAGTTTCTCAGCCAGTCTCTCAATCCTTCACTTCTTCCCCTACCTAGCTGCAGTCACTTACTTGCTGGGAAGGTATAGGGCAGGGGTGTCCAAACTTGGCAACTTTAAGACTTGTGGACTTCAATTTCCAGAATTCCCCAGCCAGCTCTGCTGGCTGGGGAATTCTGGGAGTTGAAGTCCACAAGTTTTAAAGTTGCCAAGTTTGGACACCCCTGGTATAGGGAGATTTCCAATGCTCTCTGCCAGATTGCTATGAGGAAACTCAGTGGGGAAGCTGGCAACAGGTAATCCACTCTTGCTCCCACTTTTGTTTTTACCACTCGTGGTCATCCTGTTTCTCTGTTTAGGTAAGGAAATATCTTTCAAACAATAGCCCATTGGGGCACGGGTTATCTAGTTTTCTAGTAAAAAGGCACTCTTCTCTCAAATAAATGATAACTTACATAGAGTGGGTTATAGTCCACTAAACACAACACAGTCAAAGCCATGTAAAAGTGAAAGTTAGAATATTTTGGACATGTGATGTGACACCCGGAAAAAATACAGCATACTTCACTTAATCCTCCTGGGAAAGATTGAAGGCAAATGAGGTCCAGGGAGAAGAAGAACATCATGGTTTGATGGGACTGGTTTGGACAAAACTGAGCAGCATTTTTCGTGCAGCTGTTGATAAAAATAGGATCACCAACATGATCGCCAACGTCTGATGATGGATATGGCACAACAACAAGAAGAAGACAATGCAACTTACCTCAAAGTAAGTTTGCATCAGGTTACATTTTTGTGTGTCTGTGTAATTTGGTTAAAAGGTGTTATCCTTCTCTCATTTACATTTTGTGTAAACCTCAATTCATAGCTGAAAAAATACCTTTAATAGAAAGAATAAGAATGGCAACATGCAAACTTCCAAGGTTTCAGATGGGCTAAATGTCAGAAAAAAATCTGAGTAGTGGTCTTTGTATTTCAAAGGTGATGGATTAATCCTTTCTTTTCCCTTAGAAGACTGAATAAATTCAGATTCTAGCAATGCTTAAGTCTAGCAAAATAAGCTATCCACTTCTAAGTAAACAGTGAAAATTTTACTGTGGTATTTCTGGAATGCAAAATAAGATTTACAAGAAGTGGCTAAACTTACATCTGTTTTATTGTTTCTGCTCCCTGGAATTCAATTAAGATAATATTTTGAAGAACTGGGTAAAAGAACAAGGATGTTTTTTGAATCACTGCTTTAAAATGGCAGAGCTGTAGTGCAGCTCTGATTCCAAGGCAAGAAAATAAGGTTAAAAAATTAATCAGTCAATGGAATGGTAGAATATTTATTAATTTACTTAAATACATTATGTCAAATTCCATCCTGATTCTTGTAGCAGGGTTGTGTACAAGGGAATATGCATATTTGAATACATTAAAACCAGGGACGTGCGGTCAGGGGAGGCAGGGGAGGCAGAGCCTCACCTCTCTTCATGAAATAATAGTATATAATATGGGCTATATATTATATACATCCGTCTGGCCACGCCCGGGAGCTGCGGAGGCAGAAATGTTGTCGGCGCTCCCGGATGACGAAGGCACGAAAGCGACTGGGGAACGCCGAGAACCTTCCTGCCTCTGCTGGACTTTGAGCTCCTCGTGACTGCATATTGCAGTCGCGAGGAGCGCGCAAAGTCCAGCAGAGGCAGGAAGGTTCTCGGCGTTCCCCAGTCGCTTTCGAGGACTGCGGAGCGTGAGCCAGCGGAGCACGCTCAGGAAGGTGGGGAATGGGATCACGTGTGCTGGAGGCTGAGGCAGCCTGAGCCTCCAGCACACGTGGTCCCATTCCCCACCTTCCTGATGACATCACCAGCCTCACCAGCCATAAACCTCACCACACGTCACTGATTAAAACTATGAGACAGGATCACAATAAAAGCAATGATTTACAAAAGAATGAAAACAGCAAACAAAGAATCAAACAGTGTAATATACAGTAGTTTGCCTTTTTTTGTATTATGCATTCTATATGAGAGACTAACAAGACATGAATATTATACATTATATGTGATCAAGAGTGGACTATGTATTTTCCAGAACAAAGTACAATAATATTCAGTACTGGATGTTGTTCAGAAATATTTTTTTTGTTTCTCATCAGTTTCTGTATAAAAAGAACAAGAAATAAATAAAAAGCAAGCACCACTAGCTGGACACCAGAACATTTGCTTTCCATTGCACTATGCGAGCAATTCATTTTGCTATTTTTATCAGTCCATTTGCCCTCTAGCCTTATGGTTTGATAAGCTTCCTTTAGGCAAAGAAGTTTAGCCACCTCTAGCTTTACAAACACAGCTGGAGGAGGGATGAGTACTGGAGGTCCAGTTGGAGAAGATGATTTTATTAGACCAGACTGGGTTCAAAAGTTGCTGGCAAACTCAAAATGAAGTAACAATCACTAATGCATAACTTATTTCCTGTATCCATCATGTAAGAGAAGCCAAGCTGAAGTCCTTGTACCATAGCCCTTTGGGAATTCTCTCGGGAAACTTGCAACCATTTGTATGCAGTAAGTCTTTCTTTGTACTTAACCCACAGATACAAATAGATGAAGAAACGCCAAATAGACAAGTCACCTTCTTCATCACTTTTACTTTACTCTGATACAGAAAATTGCTCCTTATGCAGTAAGAGTTTGCTTGGTGTTGCTGGAGGAGGAGAGTGATGGTGAAACTTTTTGACACCAAGTGCCCAAACTGCGTGCACGCACACATACCCACACTGAAAGGTGCATGCGAATGCATGCATGCATGCATGTGCAGCAGAGACCTGAAGACCAGCTGGTCAGTGGGAGGCATGGCATCCCAACACCGCGGGCAAGACATAAAATCTTTTTCTTTCGTGAGTTTCTGTTTCATCATTTGCAGGGGAACAGAAGCTCACGAAAGAAATGCCACAAAGATCTGACCTGGGGCGACAGCGCACATGCCAGCAGAGAGGGCTCTGCATGCCATTTCTGGCACACATGCCATAGGTTCGTCATCATGGGATTAGGACCACAGAGAGCCAACCATGGCAGTAGCTGTCCTCAGCTGTTCTAATATATCTGATTGTTAGATTCATTCACATTCAATACTTTCTCTTAAGTTCGAGTGACTTGAATTCTTCCCATTGTTTGATTTTCACAAAAGTTATCTGAGATCACTTAAGCTAAAGCAATAGGATAGGGCTGGTTTACTTCAAAGTTAACTGGGAATTTAGTAAGGGCTGTCTTGCATGGAGTCAAAACTAGCTGAAATAATCAGAGGCAGGGATATATGACATTTTTATTGTTTTTGAATATTATCACTGTGCAACATCCTTTCCTGAATGTCTCCAATTTTTCAAAAGAAAACAAAGATAACCGTGCTCTTCACATTAGTATACAGCTTTATCTCATTTTCCCACCATCCTAAATTATTTTTTCTTTATTATTATTTTTCAATTTCAGCTTAAAATTGCATAGGTGTTTATCAATACACAAAAGTTCCTCTTTTCTTTATTTTTCTCTTACTACTTTATCGTTGCTATCATCACATTTATTTTCAATTTAGGCATCCTTTCAAGAGTCCAGCATATGATTCCTCTGTAGGATAGAATTCATTTAATCCTTCACCTGAAGAAGTAGTTGATCCTCAAAAATGTTGTAAAATCCACTTATGACTGTCAAAGCATCTCCAGGGTCATGTGGTCAAAATTTGGATGCTCAGGAACCATCATGTATTTATGATGGTTACAGCATCCCAGGGTCCTATGATCATCATGTGTTACCTTCCAGCTTCTGACAAGCACTGTCATTGGGGAAATAGCAATAGTACTTAGACTTATATACCACTTCACAGTGCTTTACAGCCCTCTCTAAGCGGTTACAGAGTCAGCATATTGCCCCCAACAATCTGGGTCCTTGTTTTACCCACCTCAGAAGGATGGAAGGCCGAGTCAAACTTGAGTCTGGTGAGATTCTAACTGCCAAATTGCAGGCAGCTGGCAGGCAGAAGAAATAGCCTGCAGTACTGCATTCTAACTAATGCGCCACCTTGTAATTTTTTTAAAAGGAACTACTGCATACATGTCTTCACTTCTACTATATTGGACTCATTTAATGACTGTGTGATACACTTAACAACCACAGCAAATATATCCTAAAATCAGACTTAACTCATTTAACAACTGGAATGGAAATTCTGGTCCCAGTTGCTGGTGAAAGTCGAGGACAATATGTAATTTTTTTTAAAGGAAATACCGCTTTCATGTCTTCACTTCTACTAACCCTGACATTCTGAGCATCGTGAGCTAATCAGTATTCTTTTCCACTGACCAATAGTCCACATGCTGAAAGACACAATTTGGTAGCCCTGTGGGAAATGCAGAACACCGCTATTGCATTGAACAGAAAAAAAAATAGGAGCTGTGAAATAGGAGCCAGGATAAGAGGAGAGACCAAAGATCTCACCAATGGGAATGCAACTGGCTGATAAGCTGTATAAGGCTGTAGCGATGCAACCAGGAGCCTATCTTTGCTGTTGCTGTAAATAATTTGTTATTCGGTCAGAAAGTAATCCGTTCAGCTGCAGAATACAAGAGTTGCAAGATAAAACTGGTCCTGAGCTGATTCTGAACTTGTGCAAATCCCAGCAATCTCCTAAAATAATATAGCATTGGTTTCTTGCATAGCTTAGTTTATAAGCATCTGCAGTCAACATTTAGGTTAAGTATTCCAGCATGGTTTGCCTTGATTTCCTTTATACATAAATTGCTAAGAGCTGGGAAGTGCCCAGATCTCATAATGCTTAAAATACCATGTGGAATTGTTGCCCTTAGGCATGTAAAATTGTGGACTACAGTGGTCATATGTCCTAATTTATAGAAGGCAAAATTCCATCTCAAAAGCTGTCAGAAGCTACTCTTCCATTTGAAGACATTGTCTACATACCAATCCTTTGGTTCAAAGATAAAAAGTAGAGCAAAGGATTTGCAGTTACCCAGCAACAATTAATAGCTGGACAGCAGACTGAGTAGGCACAAAGGTCGTCTCTCTATGGTCTTCAGTAATGAATTTCAATTTATTTTATGGCCAGTCTTTTTAAATTTACATCAAGGCATACAACATTAGCATGCTAATCTGTTTCCTCCTCCCCCCCCCCTCTTTTAAAGTAAAGCAGTTGATTGTTGCTTTCTTCTTCTTCTTAGTGATTTCTTTCTTCAAAGTGATATGTAACTGTTAACAGTCTCGGATTGGCTCTCATCCAATTTAAATAATAATTTGAATCTTGATTCAGTCAATTCAGCAACCCAAAATGACTTTGAAGATCAATTTGATTTAGAGTTTCAATTAGAATTAGTTCTATGCAATTTTTCACATCTAATCGGGAGGGGGAGAAGAGAAGTTTCTCATACAGTATACAGTATATGAAACCTTTCAAAATTATTGAACCAATTTGGAGGCATCTGATTTGATGATTAATTTTCCAATGTCAAGAGAGACAAACACGAAGTCCTATGTTTGGGAAGTCTATAGCACAACTGGTCAGGCGATATCTAGTTCTGTTCATCACAATTCAAGAAGGACACTGATGAATTTGAACATGTTTGGATCAGGGCAAATAAGAGAATGAGGGTTTTTTAAATCACTTGAAAGCATAAGAGATGTTTAGTCAGGAGATGTAAACATTGCAGGGAGAAACAACAGCTGCTTTCAAGCATCTTTAGAGGTCTCAGTGTAAAGGTGTGGCAAAACTGTTGCTATAATAGGACAAGAAACAACAAGTTTAAAATATAAGGAAGTAGTTTTCAATTGGCCAACAGGAAATTTTTCTTAACAGTCACATGTTCAAAAATGGGCTGACTATCTTAATATATGGTGGACTCTGCTAGAGATGTTCAGATTGAGGCTGGGTGGCAATTTGTTGTGAGTACTGGGTAATACAAGGTTCCTGTACCAGACAAATGATTGCAGTAGATGTCCCCAAGATAATTGGCATAAAATTCTATGACTCTATGACATTGGGAAATAATTCAGTTTAATTAATTTCAGTTTAGGGAGTCCTGTTTGACTCGAATTCCTAACTGAAGCTTCATGCAGTCTTAGCTGCCCCCACACAAGGGATAAATTCTTCTTAATATCCTTGTCCGTTTCACATGTCCAGTTCCATTCCTTAAGGAGAGGGTATTGAAATAAATACTATTTGCCAATTCAGAAGTGATATCTGATGTGTGGAAGTCTTAGTGGAATACTTGAAATTAAGAATTCCATTGTGGCTTGCATAAATAATGTTTCTGGTCATTGGGTTATGACCCATTTGGATGCAAACCCATATGGAGGATATTACATTTTGGATTTGTACACTTTACTTTTAATGTTGCCTACAAATCCCAGTAGCTGTAGCCATAGTGTATTTGAAGGACATGAAGCTGCTGAAGGAATTAGTATCTAAAAATAATTTTATTTTTCTTTATTCAAGCTATGCTTTTTTAATTGAAGAATTTTAGATGGGCACCGTGGAAAAATCCTAAATTTCTAGTCATTGTTCTTTCAAATATATGCATTCATTTGAAAGCCTATAAGATTTTACTGGTGAAGATGTGCAATGAAGGCTGCTGGCTGTAGCTCTTCTCCTTTTCCTTCAGTTACTAAGAAAAGAAGTAGTGACAATCTGCAAGAGTCATACTAAGTGTACTCAAATGGTGAGTAATCTGTAAATTCATGTTGCTAATTTATCTAAGTCAGCTAAATAAAGATGTACCCATATTTTGAGGAGATATTATTGCAAGTGTGTCGCCTCCAGATTAGTAGACAAATTTCTTGACATAACCTCCATTTCAACACATTGTCTCTTTAACAAAACAATCTGAGAAAATTATGTGTAGATCATAATGTTTTGCACTCAGAATTAATTGTTAAATTAAGTGTTCTGTATGTCTTGCACTGGCCTATAAGAATATTTCCCAGTGGCAGGGAATTTCATCACATTTTCTCCTTTTTTCATACAAGAAGGTTAAAATATTAGATCTGGCTTCTAATTAAGGATTATAACCTTAGCTAGCTTCTCTCTTCAATATGCTAAAATTAAGAACTTCTAAAATTAAGAACAAGAACATGTTAATGAAGAGTTACAAGTGAGATTAACCTTTGAGTGCATGGCGTTTGTAATTTAGCCATAAGCTAAATTATGGCTAGACATAGTAGACAATGGAATATTTTGACATATATTTCAAATATGCATATATAACACCTTTAACACCTTGCTCTTGATCATGACCAATATGTGATATATTCAAATATTCACAAAGGTACATACAGAGCAGTGGTGGGATTCAAATTGTTTTACTACTGGTTCTGTGAGCGTGGCTTGGTGGGCATGGTGTGGATTGATGGATGTGGCAGGGGAAGGATACTGTAAAATCTCCATTCCCTCCCCATTCCAGGGGAAGGTTATTGCAAAATCCCCATTTCCTCCTGATCACTGGGACTCGGGAGGCAGAGAAAAGATGGGGGCATGGCCAGTCAGAGGTAGCATTTACCGGTTCTCTGAACTCCTCAAATTTTCTGCTACTGGTTCTTCAGAACTGGTTAGAGCCTGCTGAATACCACCTTTGATACAGATATGTACTTTACCGTATTATAATACAGTTTGGGGTTAAGATCTCAGTGTCCTGAAAGTTTTCTCCTGAGGAAGAGATGTTTGTTTTCTTATTACTCTGTCAAAATGATTTAGAGTTTATTTTGATGAGGTGTTTGACCTTAATTTACTGTTGAATTGTAGTCTATACTGCTATTATTTTTTTCTACTTTCTCTTATTAAACACCTCTCCACAACTCTGCAAATCACAGGCTGTCCATGTTTCCTGATGTAAAAAAGCCACACAGGTGAAGTTCTCTAGGAATCTTACTTTGGGACTGATTGTGTTGTGTGAAGGCAATGAATTAACAGAATAACTGAGTTGGAAGGGGTCTTGGAGATCTTCTAGTCTAAACCAGTGCTCAAGCACGAGACCTACACTATTCCAGACAAGTGGCTAGCCAGTCTCTTTTTTAAAAGCGTCCAGTGACTGAACACCTACAATTTCTGAAGGAAAGCCATTCCACCGGTTAATTGTTCTCACTGTTAAGAAATTTCTCCTTAAGTCTAGGTTGCTTTTCTCCTTGATTAGTTTTCATCCATTGTTTCTTGCCTTGCCTTCTGGTGCTTAGAAAAATAGGCTGAGCCTCCCTTCTTTGTGGCAGTCTCTCAAATATTGGGACACTGCTATAATGTCACCCCCATCCTTCTTTTCACTTGACTAGACAAACCCAATTCCTGCTTGAAGAGGATATTACAGTATATCACAAATCCCTTGGCCACTTCTTAATTCATCTGGCAAAAAATGTAATGAGTGATTGCCATGCTACCATAAATATCCCATATTCCAGCCATAGGGTCTATATACCAAAAGGTTCCTCGTTATGTGATCACTTGTAGGCTGCTTGTTTGATATTCATGTGATAGTCTCCAAAACATAAAAACAGTCCTATAACACTGGGTTTGCGTTTTTCTTAGATATTTCTCCAACTTTCTGCCACTTAGTTCCTTCAAGCTGTACATATCCCAGATTTCCTATTTATCCAATTATGGAAAGATGGAAGTTTGTCCTGTATCAATGAAAGTGTGAGTTTTAAGACTTCTTCTTCTTGTGTCCCCTGACATTTCATTTTGGAAGATTGTTATTTAGCCTGAAGAAATTATCTCCCCTAATTCCATTTTCTGAAGACATATGCAACTGTCAGCATGTTCGACACAGTTCTTTGTTTTGTTGATGGCCAAAGTAACTGATCATCAAAACCAATCTCACTCAAGTCTTTAAGTCCATATTTATTTTTCTCGTCAAAGCATATGGGCAGGACTAAAGTTGCAATTTAATTGCTCTCAGTACTAAAAGTCCCATTGAGTTGAAGGGTGCTTCTGAGTAACCATTTATAACCCTGAACAATTTATCTCGCAGGGTTCCTATTTTGGGACGTCAGCCAAAAATCTATTCTAAGCTTTCTAGAATTAATTTGAGAGTTTGTGGGGAGGGGAGTTTTGTGTGGGGGGGGTACTAGTTTTCTTTTCAATATTTCAAGGAGCTTTTTGTTGCTTGCTTTACCTTGAGCCATTTTTTTCAGCCTAGACTACTTTTCTTGATTTTTGGGGGGCATTCAGAGGAGAAATGAAACTGGGTGTCACTTCTATTGCTCCTCCCACCGTCCAGTACGATCCCACAGAGTTGGCCTCCTCAGGGTGCCGTCGGCCAGACAGTGTCAGCTGGTGACCCCCAGGGGAAGAGCCTTCTCTGTGGGAGTGCCTCTGGAATGAGCTGCCCCCGGAGCTTCGCATAATCCCTGACCTCCGGTCCTTCCAACACGCCCTAAAAAGTTGGCTTTTCCAGCAAGCTGGCCTAGCCTGTTAATTTTATCTCATTTTTAAAATGTTATTGTCCTATTAATTGGGTTTGTTTTTTGGATATGTATCTAATTTCTTTTTAACTTTCGTGATATGTTTTTTTTAATGTTGCACGCCACCCTGAGTCCTTTGGGAGAAGGGTGGCATATAAATCCAATAAAACAAACAAACAAACAAACAAACAAACTATTGTGGTTTTCCCATCTCAGACCTGAATTCCAATTGTAGTTGACCATCCTTAAAAAATTGATAGATACCTCCCAGCATGATGGCTTTACCAGAAAGAAAATGATAGTAGTTTAGGAATAGAAAGGTTCCTGGGACTCATCTCTAATAATAGTATGATAAAGGTTTTTTTGGGAAAGACCAATCAAACCCACTGAAGTTGTAGAAATTAATAATGAAATAGAAATCAAATAATAATGTTGGAAGTGACCTTGGAGGTCTTCTACTCCAACCTCCTGCTTAGGCAGGAAACCCTACACCATTTCAGACAAATGGTTATTCAACATCTTAAAAACTCCCAGGGTTGGAACATTCACAACTTCTGGAAGCAAGTTGTAATGATCTCTATAACATACAATCAACATGATCCCCATGAGCAATATAACCAGAGAAATCTATCTTCATATCATCAGGTTCCCTCCCATTTGGCACCAATTTTTATTTTTTACAAAAGTTCTTCTAATTTTTAAAAATATGAAATTGCCACATTACCATGAAAGCCCAGACTGGTTGCATCTTTATATATAAGAAAGCCTCTTTGGAAACCATCTTAGGAAACAGCAGTGACGCATGGATGCAGTTTAATCATTTGTAAGAAAGTTTGCATGAAAGATATATAGAGAAAGGAAGAATATGGCAAAGAAGCAGCATACTAATTTATTTCTTATGTGGTGATAAACAACCATTTAGTAAGCAAACAAACTCCAATATGTTTTAAACAATGTTTGATTGGAAAATATTTGCTGTCATACTGTAGTGAGACAAACCATATTAAAAAAAATGTAAAACAGAATATGTATTTTTCCTAATCTACATTTGAGAGATTGATCCATACTTCAAACTCTCATAGAGCTTCAGAACAGCTGAGCTTCCTCACTGTACATTAATGAAAGTTGAACTGTAAATTTACTTTTCATTCTTTGTAAACCTTAAGACCCACATGAAAATCTGTAGGATTTTCCATAGCTAGAAAGCCTAAAACTGGGTTCATGCATTAGGCTAAGCCATAATGTGATTTGCTTAATTTTAGTTTAAGAAGATATATGAACCTAATTAATATAATGTATAAACCAACATCTCGGTTTTAAAATTATCTGAACTAATTCACCATGATTTATTTAATAAACCGTGATTAAGGTATGCTTTATTTGAATACCAAAACCCACAAAAGACAATGGAGTCCCTAATAAATTTGTGTACTTAGAAATGTAATTACAAAAATGGAGCTTGCTAATGGGAAAATAATTCTGCTATTTTTTAAAGCCAGAGACGTGCTTTTAAAATTTGAGTTTTTGACTTATTTCAACATATTGCACATATTTTTGGAATCCTTTTCCATGGATACTGTCTGTTTCACACATTAACATCTGATATGGACACCAAGTCAGTCAGAGGATTTCTTTGGGTTTTTGTGGGATTTTTTTTTGTCTGTGACAGACTCATTTTCAAGAGTTTCTTATGTGAGACTGGCAATAGTACAAAAATGAACAAAATGCTTGACTGAAAAAAATCCTCTGCTTCTATTTTTGTGCTTGTTATAATTGATCAAGTTCTTGTTTGTCATAACCACTATGTACGGCCTAAAATGGGCTATAATAAAATATTTTGGGCAATGCTTTGTAATGCTGTTTAAGAAATGGATATTTTACAAGAATTTGCCCCCTGCATTCTGACTATATAAGCCTGAATACAACTAGAGAGCAATATATAGGACTCTCTTTTACTTATTTATGTATTTATTTTCATGGGACTGGATGCAAAGCTAGTTTCTATCTGGGAAACTATCAGACATCATTCTATTTTTAGTGCTTCAAGTTCTTAAGTAATTATTT
This sequence comes from Natrix helvetica, assembly GCF_964273705.1. Classification (NCBI taxonomy): domain Eukaryota; kingdom Metazoa; phylum Chordata; class Lepidosauria; order Squamata; family Natricidae; genus Natrix; species Natrix helvetica. The sequence continues at coordinate 112,655,946 of NC_138550.1, forward strand.
CTATATGACAAGTGTAAAAGGTATCCCATTCTCCAGCATAAAATCTACATGCTATTGAAGTTGATGGCAGTTTTATAGCTATTTCAGGATATAAGAGTGATGTAGCAATCATAATGCAATCCTAGAGTAGCATAGTAATGGAAAGGCCAAGGACTCACTCAGATTTGAGTGAAAGACCCTTATTTGTTTGAGATTGAATGTCCATAGAGATTCTCAGTCTTCAAAGTCATGGTTGTCCCAAAGGTGCTTTTTCAAGAGGCAACTGGACTTTCTGGTTTTTCTTTGAAGACATTTCGCTTCTCATCTAATAAGCTTCTTCATCTTTGAGATTGAAGAGTACTTGGGCAGAACCTGGTAAAATGGCTGATGCAATGTCACAGGAGAACATGTGGGACTCTTTTTTGAGCTTGTGGAGGCTAAGGATGTTGATAGCTTTTTTGTGTTATCAACTCATGATCCTCTTGATGTGAAAGATTGTATTTTATTTTAGGGTAAAGTATCAGTATGTTGACAACAGTGACGTGCGGTGAGATTTACAGCTTGTGAAGCAGCAATTTTTTTAGACTTGTGGACTTCAACTCCCAGAATTCCAGAGTCAGGCATGCTCCGTTGCGACCTGCCGCCCTCCGCCCTGGGATTCGGCCACGGCACCGCCTGCCAGAACTGCGCGGAATCCGGGGCGCGCTTGTCGGGCGAGGCCAGCACAGATAGGGAGTGGACGGAGTGGAGGAAGCCTCTCCCCCCCCCGCTTCCTGCACCCGAAAGAACAAAGGGAACCTCTGCCGCCGCCCGGGCAACCTGGCCGGCCTCTCTCACGGCGGCTCTCTGGTGCCGAGCTTGGGATTCCTGCAAGCACCGCGGTCTGGACTGGAGCCTTGAGTCTAGGGCAGCGAGTCATTCGATAGGAAACTTGCCTCTTGGAAGGAATGACTCGGCTTGGCTCCTGCTTTGCCTCTCCTGCCTCTTCGCTTCTCCATTCGGTCGTTGGGCGGCAGATCAAAAGCAGGAGCCAAGCTGGGTCATTCCTCCCAAAAGGCAAGTTTCCCATCGAATGACTCGCTGCCCTGATGATGAGAGGTTAGGCTGTGCCTCACTTGCCTCACCTGACTGCACGTCACTGGTTGACAATATTCTGTGGTGGTGCAATGATTAAAATACAGTACTGCAGGCTACTTCTGCTTGACTGCCAGCTGCCAGCAGTTTGGCAGTTCGATTCTCACCAGCTCAAAGTTGACTCAGCCTTCCATTCTTCCGGGGTCGCTAAAATGAGGACCATGATTGATGGGGGCAATATGTTGATTCTGTAAACTGCTTAGAGAGGGCTGTAAAAGGACTATGAAGCAGTATGTAAGTCTAAGTGCTATTGCTATAATAAGTTGAACATTTTCACCCCCGTCAGGCCAATCTCAATGCCATGATAAAAATGCTTGAAACTGTGAGGGCCTGGATGGAGCAAAGTGAGCTCACACAAAAACTTTACAGAAGACTAAATTGCTGTACATTGACCCTCGATCTGGCTAAATTCCTATTCCTAGAAATGTGAGGGCACAATGAATCAAATCAAGTCTAATCTCAATTTATATAAGGCAGGATTGTTGGTTTATTTTACAGGCTGCATAGAACTAATGGTGATTGGGCTTAGAGAAAGACTTTAATTTTAACTGTGTATATTTTGTGAAATGTATATATTTGTAATTTTCATTACTACAGTATAAAGTACCTCAATTTATTGTGACACATAATTTTGTGTGTACATATAAATAAATAAATATTTTTTTCCTATGAAGCACAAAGTCTTATCAAGAGGATCTCTAACTAGTAATAGACTCCCTGCCATATAATAAATAATGAACTCAGAAATACCTTAAAGTTCTGTTGAAATAGTTAATGTGGTTTCATAGATTTCTTAGTAAGCAAACATTTTGATCTCAAGGATTGCTCTGAGTGCAAAGACATCTTGTCCTATAGTACCAATTGTGGAAAAGCACAATTTTCCAGGCTGCTTCAATAAATCACTTAAGAAAATGTAGGAAGATATTATTAGTCTGGAGCCTTCTGAATAAATCACTGATGGATATAGCATAGGTTGAAGACCCTTTGCAAGGATAATGTTCCTCTTCTTAAGTCCTCATTTATTTATTTATTACAAAGGCACCAGAGTGTAATGATTCAAGATTTGAATTAAGATTGAAGAGGCTCAAGTTTAAATCTATTGTCGGCTTTTTGTGATGTATATATCACAAGTCATTCTGTATATCATAAGGCTGTTATAAAAACATCAAAAAAGAAGAAATGAATGTAACATACAAAACCAAGATCTTTTGGAGGAAATATCTTCTGCTCCGAAGATTTCCTTTTTTGTGGGGTATTTTCCCCAGTGGATTTTACATATACTTCTTTTTTTTTTAAAAAAAGTAAACTTTACCTTATTAATTATCTTAATAAGCTTGAAAAACATTAGCACTGGAAAAATTCATATTACATCAAAGATGCAATCGCAGAGGTACTTTTCTTAAGTGCCCTTCATGAGTTTTTCCTTCCAAAAAAGTTGATATCATATGAATTATCATTTCATTTACAGACATCTCCACTCTGCATTTCATAAAAGACTTCAAAGTCAACTTTTCCTCCCAAGTATTTCTTTGAATATATTTTTTATTATTTTTACATTTAAAACAATGCAGTACCACAAAGTCGAGGTGACCATACATTCACATTATATACAGCTAATCTCAACATTAACAATTAGCCTACTTAGTACATTGTCTATCTTTCTGTCCAATCACAATATATAAAGTTTGTTACAGTCTTGTCACCTTGTCTTGTACCAATCATAAAATCTGTTCCAGACTTCAAAATATTCTGATTCCCCTTTATTTTTAAGTTCAAGAGTGAGCCTACCAGCTTCCGCACAGGCCAACACTTTTCTGATTATATCTAGCTCTGATGATGTTTTTTCTTTTTTCCAATATTGTGCATAAGTTATGCGCGCCACAGTTAGTATATGTATAATTAGATAAAGTGTATCTTTCTTAAACCCCTTCGGTATTATACCTAGGAGAAAAATTTCTGGTTTAAACAAGATTTGGATTCCCACCATTTGGGATTGAATCATTTTCCATTTTTTTTGCCTCATTGCATGTCCACCACATATGATAAAAAGTGCCTGGTGCTTTTTTACACTTCCAACAATTTGGGGCCAGATTTTTAAACATTTTGGAGAGCCATGCTGGGGGAAGATGCCATCTGTAGAACATCTTATAAAAAATTTCTTTATACGCCATAGCCATTGTTAGCTTCTGATTAAGTATCCAAAGTTTTTCCCACTTAGCCAATTCCACATAACCAAAAAAAATTCGCCCAGGCGACCATAGTTTGTTTGACATGTTCCTCCTCTAGCTTATATTCCAACAAAAATCTATACAATACTTTGATCAGCCTGTTTTCTGTCTGAATCAAAAGTTTATCTAATATTGTATAATCTTTGGCAATACCTTCCTATCCTGTGCAAACCTTGATTGTATCTGTAAGTAGGACCACCATTCTACTTGTACCCCTTGTGATGCCAATTCTAATCTAGTTTTGATCTCCCCCTATCTGTTCAATAACTCTTTATATGTAACTATATTTTCCATATTAATTAAGTCTGGGTGTATGTATTCTTCCATCGTAGATAGCCAAATGGATGTTTTGGTATAGTGGTCGTGTTTAAATTTTGTTCCATATTAATAACAGGGACTGTCTGATGTAGTGTCTATTGAAATATTTGTGTGCAGATACTTTTTCATACCAAAGGAAGGCATGCCATCCTACTTGGAGATCATAACCTTCCAATTTGAGTAATCTTTTATTTCTCAACATTATCCATTTTTTAACCATGTTAGGGTGGCCGCAGTATAATAAAGTTCCCAATCTGGTACGCCAAATCCTCCTTTTTCCTTAGTGTCTTGCATAGCTTTGAGTTTTATTCTTGGTTTTTTTCCCTGCCAAATAAATTTTGAAAACAATTGATTCAAATCCTTTTAAAAACCCTTTTTCTAATTTAATGGGAATATTCTGAAATAGGAAAAGAAATGTTGGTAATACATTCATTTTTATGACTGTGATCCTACCCATCAGGGACAATTGTAGTTTTTTCCACCTTTCTAAGTCTTTCTTAGTTTATTGATCAAATTAGTATAGTTATCTTCTTTGATGGACACACACCTCGCAGATAAATGTATACCTAGATATTTGACTTTTTTGACAGTTTGGATACTCAATTTCTTCGTTAACTCCTCTTTTGATGTCATATTTTTAACCAGCATTTTAGTCTTTGTCATATTTATCTTTAAACCTACTACTTTCCCAAGTATTTATATTGGAATAGTCATTATTGGATTGCTTATGGTCTTTAGCCACATCATTATTTAGAGCACTGTATTGCTATGCGATGACACACTTCTATCACATTGCTGGTTTTTTTTATTTTATTTCTGCAACTACAATAGAATGGGTGTAACTTGTCCAACACTTTATTACACTTTTCATGCCTGAAATGAACATAAGGATAAGAAGATAAGATAAAGAAGTGCTGTGTTGTGTCTCCATAGCTTTGAATTGATCACTCTCCCTCAATCCTGACTATCTCAAAGGTTGTTGGAAAGTTAAAGTGTGGGAAGCTATGAATATCACAATGAATTCCTTCAAGGTTTTTTTTTTTTAAATAAAAGCAGTAACAAATAAATAAGCAGGCATGGTTTATCACTTGGCAAATGCAACTCTTTTGTTAGCCAAGCATATCCATGCTCTGAGAAATGTAATTGCATATTTCTTAGCTGATGCTTATGACATCTAAGAGTCTTCTATGCAGTTTGAAAAGTTTTTCTTTGTAGCTATAAGATAGTTGATATTTTAAAAGCTAAAAGTCATATTGTAATATCACTCCTCTCAATCTGTTTTTAGATATGTATGTACCAGTATGTAATGTATGATTACTATTACTGCCTACTTACCAAGTCATAAATTCATAAATCTGTTTCTCTTAATTTAAAAGTATTTTGTTAATATTATGTACTCCCGTGATTGCTCTGAAATAGTCTTTTTAACTTGAATATTATTCCTTCCTGTCTTTCTTCTTTTGATCCTAGGCAATAAGGCTAAACTGCCTGTTTATGTTAGTTGACCTAAATTACCACATAACTATTGCGGCACTTGGGTGAAGGTATCATTGACTGTTATTATGAATAATAATGTCCATTGAAACATGAAATTAGATTGATCAATTGTAAATGTAATCTGTACCACTCAGGAGGCATTACATAGCATTTTATACAATTCCATGTTGCTTATTTAAAGATCAAATGCAAATATCTAACAGCGCAACAACTTTATATCATTGACCAAGTGGCACATTTCATCCCATGGTGTGCAACAGAATAAATTAAGAACAGATATTTAGAGAGAGGATCTGATGAGTCAGCTAGAGGATTAAAGCAATGCATTTAGAGAATTGTTTTTTTAAATGCTTCAAACCCGTAGCTCATTTCACAAAAGTCCCATTCTGGTCTGCCCTCTACTGACACCATATGTGTCACACTCTAATTCTCCTAAGGCAGAGATCTTCAAACTTGGCAACTTTAAGGTATGTGAACTTCAACTCCCAGAATTCTCCAGCCAGCTATGCTTAAAGTTGCCAAGTTTGGAGACCCTTGTCTTAAGGAAACATATTCCACTGCCCTTCTCCTATTTAGGACAGGGAAATATAAAAAGGTTCTTTCAAGATCAGACCGATATATGAGTTGTCCAAAACAGCGAGTCATTCAGTGTCTGATCAGATATACCCAGAAAATTCAAAAGCAAGACATGACAGTGGTGGTGTTTTTCTACTTTTGCTGAAAGTACTTGAAAGTGATTTTCTTCAACCCAAAGACCTCCCATTCTCAATCCCATGCTGGTGACCTCGGTATGCCAATGGATTTCAAGACATTTCATTGGGAGAAACAGATCTTAAAACAGCATAAAAATATAGGAATGGTCTGTAATACCAACTCTATCATTAGCGTTCCTTATTGATGGCTCTCATTATTTCCAAACTTCTTTACAATTTTATTGATTTTGGGATCTACAAATGAGCAACCCTGAAGATAATTCAGAATCGGGGTACAATACTTATATTATCAGGGATGGACGAAGAAAGATGCCATTCTATTCAATTGGTTTCTTGACTAATTATAGCCTTGATCAGAGTAAGGCTAATATTTGGTCCACATTTTCAATTGGAGTCTGTCCTTTTGCTTCTCGTCCTGTATTCTATCCCTCCTATTGGAGTTTATAGCACCCAGTCATCTTTTGCAAACAGCCCTCGTGTACGCCCTGACTTTGATTGATTGATTGATTATAAAGGAGGTCTTGGGGTGTTTGCAAAGCTTTGAAAAAAATTAAGAGACTAAAACATGGTAAAAAGTAAAATAAATATGTAGATATAGTTATAAATATGTATGTAGATAGCTCAAACACTATCACATACGTCACAATAACTTTCAATAAGAACATTAACATGACCACAGCTTAATTGCTAACATATTCTGTTAGGTTTGTTGATTTTTTTTTCCATTCACAAAATGACATATTGCTTCATTATGAATATAATGAATTTATGGAAATCAGCCACAAGATATAGTAATGTTGTCCTCCAGTTCAGATGGCTCTGAAATGGTAGTAGCCTGATACATCAATCACAGCTTGATAAGTTCCTCTTAGGCAAGAAACAGCCTTCCAAGTTTAGAGCCAGTATTCCTCCAAGCACAATTAAACAAACAAACCCCAAATACCTTGTTTCTGCTGTGGATTTCTCAGACCTATTTCTATGGAATCTGTCTGGATAAAACATATGAATGGAATCAGTTATTACAACAGAAAATCTATGGTGGTATTTTGACTGTAACAGAAGTTTCATTCATTAATAACAGATTTGATTATTGGTGGGGGGAATTTCTATGAAACAAAACTATGGATCTAATTCTAATGTATGGCATTTCACTATTTGATATTGGAAACTCTATTAAACTTTATATGAAATATAAAAGGAATTAAGTCTGAAGATATATATGAAATATAAAAGGAATTCAAATTTTAGAGTGGACAAAGAGTAAGCAAGCTATGACTTGGATGGAGAATATGTTGGACATTTTGTTAATCAGGTGCCTGATGATGACAATAACAATATGAAACTGGATGAGATTTTCAATCCTCCTTAGGGAAAAATAGACAACTTTAATCTCTTGTGACCAGTTGGAAACCCAGAAAAAAAGCCCCACATATTTCAGTGGCTATATCAATTCTTATTTGCAATTGTACTTTTATATTTATTGTCCAAGAATAAGAATGTACTATTACATCATTCTTACTATTCCACATTCAATGCCAGCAATGCATTGTTTAAAGTTTCTGCAATTTAGATCTGGATTGTTGTAGCAAAATCTATGCATGAGTTCATAAAGATTAAGTTACATTACATCCATTAATTTATCTAAGAGAAGGTTCATTCACTAGTCAATTTCACAGTAGCCTTAAGTTCCCTGACAGTTCAGTCTAGACAATTTGAAAACCACTTCTATAACACTGTTAGAAAACCTAGGACTTTACTTTTTTTCAGCTAAGGTTTCTTGTTGCACTATCCCACAAATATAACAAACTTCACAATACACTGAATTTAACAAAAAGCATGATTGTCCTGAAGTCCTGTCCTGAAAATATTACAGTCATTGTAGATTTTAAGGAAAAATAAAGATCAGGGACATGGGGTGGCACATTTGTCTTTATCAGGGCAGGGGTCAAACTGGCAGCCCGTGGGCTGGATGCACCATACATAAGCCACGGCCACCCCAGCTCCGCAAAGGGGAAAAATGTCATGATACGTCACATGATGGCAACATGATGCAGTGAGTTTGACACCCGTGGTCTAGGGTTTCTGTTATGTTACCAGGGTGAGAAGATGGAAAAAGTAGAACTTAACTTTGTATCAAACATGCAATGTAATGGTAACTCAACCAATACTTCTATATGCCCAGTAGAAGAATTTATTATGGGTAATCAATGGAGGTTAAGAGAGGAGGCTAGACACAGTGGAATTCTGAAGGATCCGGCCATAAAGTTTCTGCCAATACATGATTACGGTGGCTTTTTTAATGCAGACAAGTGATCTGTGCTTTCAACCAGGTCCCATATGAAAGTGATCATTATTGTTTTGCATACCGATAATGATGATTGTCTTTTATACCATTGATTCAAATCAAGGATCTTAGGACCTGGTGGTGACCAAAAGACCTTTTTACTTGCAGTGGCTCATTTTGACCTGATAAATGTTATGTCTTTGAGAGGGGTGGCTTTCTATGGCTCCTATGCATCTTCTTCATCATCATCATCATCATCATCATCATCATCATCATCATCATCATCAAATATATGGATGATTTGAAACTCTATGGAAAGTCAGAAATAGAAATCCAATCATTGACAAACACAGTCCGAGTATTCAGCACCGATATTTCAATGCAGTTTGGCATGGAAAAATGTGCCACTGTATCCATAAAAAGGGGCAAAATCACTACATGTGAGGGAATTGAAATGCCCAATGGCCAACTAATTAAATGCAACGAAAATGAAGCCTACAAATACTTAGGCATTCTGCAGTTGGATAACATCAAACATGGAGAAGTAAAAACTATTGTCAGGGGAGAGTACACCAACAGAGTTAGGAAAATTTTGAAATCTAAATTGAATGGTGGAAATACAATCAAGGCCATAAATACCTGGGCAATACCAGTTATAAGATACACAGCTGGTATAGTTAACTGGACACAAGCTGATTTGGACATTTTGGACCGAAAAACCAGGAAACTAATGACAATGCACTACAGTTTACATCCACGTGGTGATATTGATAGACTATACCTACCCCGAAAATCAGGTGGCAGAGGATTATTACAAGTGAAGCAAATAGTTGAAGAAGAAAAACATGCACTGGCTGATTATCTAAAAGAAAGTCAAGAACATCTATTAATCGAAGTAAAGAACAAAAATCTATTGAAGGGCCAACAGATGAAACAAGAATACAGAAAAGATGTGATAAAATTAAGAATGGAAAGTTGGCAGAACAAAGCATTGCATGGCCAATTTCTGGAAAACATAAAAGATAAAGTGGACAGTGAAAAAACTTGGTTATGGTTAACAGCAGGTACATTAAAGAAAGAAACAGAGTCACTAATCCTGGCTGCGCAAGAACAAGCTATCCGCACAAATGCCGTTAACACCAAAATCGAAAAATCCTCTGATGATGCCAAATGTAGACTTTGCAAAGAGGCTGATGAAACTGTTGACCACATACTCAGCTGCTGTAAAAAAATCGTGCAGACTGACTATAAAATGCGGCACAATTCAGTGGCACAAATGATCCACTGGAATTTGTGCAAAAATTATAATATTAAAACAGCAACAAACTGGTGGGAACATAAACCTGAAAAAGTCATCGAGGGTCAGATGGTCAAAATGTAGACTTTGCAAAGAGGCTGATGAAACTGTTGACCACATACTCAGCTGCTGTAAAAAAATCGTGCAGACTGACTATAAAATGCGGCACAATTCAGTGGCACAAATGATCCACTGGAATTTGTGCAAAAATTATAATATTAAAACAGCAACAAACTGGTGGGAAGATAAACCTGAAAAAGTCATCGAGGGTCAGATGGTCAAGATCTTGTGGGATTTTCGCATACAAACGGATAAAATACTGGCGTATAATACACCAGACATCACACTGGTTGAGAAAAAGAAGGTTACAATCATAGACATCGCAATACCAGGTGATAGCAGAGTCGCCGAGAAGGAATATGAAAAAATCGCGAAATACCAGGACTTAAAAATCGAAATCCAATGATTATGGCACAAACCAGCAGTGGTAATTCCAGTGGTAATCGGCACACTGGGTGCTATTCCAAAAGCACTGGAATTACATTTAAAACAGTTAAAAATTGACAAAATCACCATCAGTCAAATGCAAAAGGCTACATTGCTTGGATCCACACACATATTATGAAAATATGTTATGACGTCCTAGGCCCCTGGGTGGTGCCCGACTAGTAATTAATGCCAAATGCGGCGAAACAACTGGCCGCTGTGATACAATTCTGTTGATGCAATAATAATAATAATAATAATAATAATAATAATAATAATAATAATAATAATAATAATAGTAGTAGTAGTAGTAGTAGTAGTAGTAGTAGTAGTAGTAGTAATAGTAGTAATAGTAATAGTAATAGAAAAAAGTATGGTTCATTGACATTGCAATACCTGGTGAAGTACAAATGTAAGATAAACAGCAATAAAAAATTACAAAGCACCAGGACTTGCAAATTGAAGTTGAGCGACTGTGGAAAAAGAAATTGCATGTTGTCCCCATTGTTATTGGTGCCCTTGGAGCAATACCTAAAGGGCTACCTCGCTATTTGGAAATTCTAAATTTACCTGACTTGAACATTCTCTCTCTACAAAAAACCACCCTACTTGGAACAACTTATATCCTCCGACGTTACCTTAACAGTTCCTAGGTCCTTGGTTAGGACTTGAGCTGTTGAGCTTCCAAACAGCTCCAAAGGCTGTGAATCTCACCAAAGATTAACCACACAATAGTAGTAGTAGTAGTAGTAGTAGTCATGGAAACATAAAGTGCAAAATGTTACTAAAAATGAGATGGTGAAGATCTTGTGGGACTTTCAAATACAGACAGATCATCATTTGGAACACAACACGCCTGATATCACGGTTGTTGGGAGCCAAAGAGTAGAGTTCACTGATATCGCTGTACCAGGAGACGCCAGAGTCAAAGAAAAAGAACTGGAAAAAATCATGAAATATCATGACCTGGCCATCAAAATATACAGCTATGGATGAAGCATGTCACAGCGATACCCATTGTCATCGGGGCACTTGGTACCAGGTCCAAAACTTTTACAAAACACATCAGGAAATTGTAGCTTCCTGTTATAACCCCAGAGGAACTGCAAAAAACTGAACTTCTCAGAACATCATATATCTTAAGAAGGTACGTACTTGGTTGATACCTAGGATATGCTGGCAGCAACCCGTATCAACCACTAGCACCAGTCAATGGTATTTGTGATACATTTTTAAATGTTCAGTTGACTGAGTTTCATGTTTAATGAATAAAAGAGATAATATCTGAGAATCCACAAAGTGCTGACTTTTACTTTCTTCCTAGAACCTCACCCACTTAGTCAGCCTGGGCACGTTTCAAGAGCGTCCGTCTGTATTCTCGCAGAGAATGTCCCCATTCCATCAACACTTTCCTAGGAACTCTTCAGTTTTCTCCCCCGCTGCTCCTTCCACCTAGGTCCCTCTCGATCCCAGCTCCTCCCCACCCCTGTCCCACTTGCTTCTCGCCCCCCTCACAAAGATGAGGTGTAGTTAAGAGTGGGGGGGGGGGTTGAAGAGGAGTGGGGACCGCGTCTTTCGCACATGCTCGGTACCGGGCGGGCGTTGCAAAAAAAAAAAAGGCACTGAGAATGAGCAGCAGCAGCTGCCGGCGAGGGCAGACACCGCAGCCAGACCCGCCTTGACTCCGCCCGGCTCCAGGCAGTGCTTGCCGCTCTTAATCTGTCCGGCGTTGGCCGCTGTAGCTTTCAACCCGCCGACCGCAGCGGTTGAGCCGCTGGCTGCAACGGAGGCGGACCGATTGACAGACAGGCAGCGGGAGGATCATGGCTGAGGCTCGGCCGGCGGAAAGTCCGTCGTTTCAGGCAGAAGCTGGAGCTGCGGCGGCAGCGGCGGCTCTGGCCACAGCGGCTCTGCCTGGCTCGCCTCTGCGGAAAAAGTCACGTTCTTTGCCGGAGTCGATTTGGCATCAAACTCTGAACGATTAATCCCGCCTGAGATTTGATTTGATCTGATTTTTGTTGGTCGACTCCTCCCCCCTTGGCGGGATCCGGGTAAAAAGGAGAAAAAGTCCATTCTTTCTCGGCGCCTTCACTTTTACGCTTCGAGGAGACTAAGCGGCTTTTCCGCCTTTTTTTAATTTTAATTTTCTTTTTTCGGCTACTTCGGACTGTCTTTGCCGGGATCCGACTCTTTCCTCGATCTTGGGGTAGAGGAAAAACAAAAACAAAAACCCACGACGCGGATCCATCACGTGTCGGCGCAAGACGGACTTCGGGACAGTTTGCGAAGGAGCCGAAAGGAAGGTCGGGTCTTATCCGATCCAGCTGGGGAGCGCCGGCCTGCAGATCCGCGGAAAGGGAGGGAAAAAACTAAATTAAACTAAACAATTTTTTAAACAAGATATTTGTTTCCCCGGATATTTCTTTCTTTTTTTTTAATCGGTTCCCTCCGTTATTCTGTCCTCCGGACGAAGACTCTTTAAGGTAAGGCGGCGGCTTTGCAACTTTTTAAAACAATGTTAGGGCAAGATCTTCATTTATTACAATCATAATTGCTACTATTATTAAGAAGAATTTCCTGGCCGGACCTCCTGTTGGCAATGACTTTTAAGTATTTCCATCTGTTGGCAAAGAAAATTTGTGCTAAGTGTGCCAGGCCGGTCTGGTTAATTAGCTCCTGGCGCCCTCTGGTGACCAGCCATTCGGTCGGCCACAGGTGAAAAGAGGGGCATTAAGGATACATATATATATATGTATCATTAGGTGCAAAGGGAATAATTTACTTACAAGCATCTGGGTGGGGAAACTGAAATGCTTTGGGACGATATTTCAAAAGCACAAAGTCCTCAGAGCTCAGCCACCCTTCAAGTTGGCTTGGCTTTCAAAACTGGTGCTCTTGCATCAGCTAGCAGGGAAAGAAAGAAGTGGATTTAGCTTACAATGGGCAGGCATTGTTGATGGGGTTCTGGGTGGCGCTGACGCTTAACCAAAATGGAATTGATTCATTCTTGGGTAAAAGTTTTCAACCTATTCCGAACGCTCAAACACCTTGAAGGAAATGGGTGAACAACCAAAGCACTAAGCAATGAAAACTCGGAGAGCTTGCACTATTTATTTCTGATGCTAATTTGATCGCAATAAGAATGCCACCATGTCTTGGCTTTTTAAAAGAAATATATGTATATGTTAATATTATTTTTAATATTTAGTTTCATATTTCTTTAAAGACATTTAATGACACATTTTTGGTTTTTCTTTTTAAAGCAGAGAAGTTCATTGTACCAAACAAAGAAAGAAAAAAGACTACAGGAACAGTGGAAGCAAAAGTGATCGGTGTTTCACATTTCCTGCACCCTTTTTAAAATGTGTTTTGCGATGATGACATCAAGGTAGTTAAAAAACCTTCAGAACAGGAGCCAGTTGCACAGATGGATGAGAACATGGCAGTCGTGAAACCAAGCATTAAAACCACCATCCTCTTCCAGGAAGTTCAAATCAAGCAAAGCTTTCATGGCTTACGTTTTGGAGCTGCTACAAGTCTGGCTTGCAAAAATATTTTGCTAAACCTTTCTACCCACAAAAAGTAACGTATGGATATTTTCAACCCACACGAGAAATGAAAATGAAGGCACACAATTCATTCGCTGTATGCTCCCTTTTATACAAAACAACATTTGTTTCCTAATGTTTTGATATATGTCATGTTCTTGCTTTCTTTTTCAATGGCATGAATGACTAAATGTATTTTGAGGAAGAATAATTCCATGGTTAACAAAGTAATGAGTTGGATATGACCTCCCCCCCACCCCAACTTGCACTTTATGGCTAGCTAAACATACAACCTATGTATTGAGTATACATGGACATTAGTGAGGGATGACATTCTCTTTATTTTTCTGTATAGCCATACAATGTCTGTCAGTGTACTTGCAATTCAACATAGAGCTGTGCCTAATGACGTTGTCATCCAAGAACTGTGTGTACCAGTAAAAGTTTTCTTTTCCCTATGTACAGTAAAGCACTTTCAAGCAGATTTTCCCACTGGGAGGTTGATTTGTGCTTGAAATTTGAACTTTCCAGCCATCCACCCCATCAGCGGAGGTGTATAACCGTAGTGAGGAATCTGCCTAATGGATCATGGCTCTAATGTTTACAGGACATTCCATATTTCTAGCATTAGTAATGTTGGCAGTCTCCACTTTTGAAGAATCTGTAAGCAATTACTCCGATTGGGTGACTTTTACAGATGATGTGGATCAGTACGAGAAGCAGAGGATGGAAGCTTTGGGAGCAAATCAGAAGATGAAAAAAACCATCCTGTATCCAAACTTATATTTCGGTGCTGAAGAGATTCCAGCTCTGAGGCAAAAGTCTCACACCAGTCATCTATACCTCTTTAGAGCATTCCGGAGCGCTGTGTCTACGATGCTCTCCAATCCCTCCTACTATCTACCTCCTCCCAAGCATGCTGATTTTGCTGCCAAGTGGAATGAGATATATGGAAACAATTTGCCTCCCCTAGCATTTTATTGTCTCCTCAGTCCTGAAGATAAAGCTGCCTTTGATTTTGCTGTCGAATACATGGACAGAATGGCAGGATATAAAGACTGGCTGGTAGAGAATGCCCCAGGCGATGAAGTTCCTCTTGGGCATTCTTTAACTGGCTTTGCAACTGCTTTTGATTTTTTATATGCCTCATTGGATGATGTTAGAAGACAAAAATATTCTACCAAGATATGGGCTATGACCGAGGAAATGTACGAGTACTCCAAAGTCCGCTCTTGGGGCAAACAACTTCTTCACAACCATCAAGCCACAAATATGTTGGCATTGCTCATTGGGGCCCTGGTGACTGGAGGAGGCATTGAGTCCCAAGCAAATGCCTGGAAACATGGTGTAGTAGATGTGATGGAAAAAACTATGTTTCTGCTAAATCATATTGTTGATGGTTCCTTGGATGAAGGTGTAGCTTATGGTAGCTACACAGCCAAATCCATCACCCAGTATGTTTTCCTGGCCCAGCGCCACTTTGGGATTAACAATCTTGAAAACCACTGGCTCAAGATGCACTTTTGGTTTTATTATGCCACCCTTTTGCCAGGCTTTCAGAGAACTGTAGGCATAGCTGATTCCAATTACAATTGGTTTTATGGTCCAGAAAGCCAACTGGTTTTCTTAGATAGGTTTGTGTTGAAGAATGGAGTAGGCAATTGGCTTGCACAGCAAATTAGAAAGCACCGGCCCAAAGATGGCCCAATGGTACCATCCACTGCCCAACGGTGGAGCACCCTTCATACAGAGTACATATGGTATGACCCCAGGTTAACCCCCCAACCTCCACCTGACTATGGCAAGGCTAAAATGCATGTGTTTCCAAATTGGGGAGTGGTTACATATGGAGCAGGGTTACCAAACACTCAGACAAATACCTTTGTCTCCTTTAAGTCTGGAAAGCTTGGGGGACGTGCTGTCTATGATATAGTCCACTTTCAGCCGTATTCCTGGATTGACGGCTGGCGTAGCTTCAACCCAGGCCATGAACATCCTGATCAAAACTCTTTCACTTTTGCTCCAAATGGGCAGGTGTTCGTTTCGGAGGCCCTCTATGGACCTAAGCTTAGCCACTTGAACAATGTTTTAGTATTTGCTCCATCCCCTACAAGTCAGTGCAATCAGCCTTGGGAAGGTCAGCTCGGGGAATGTATGCAGTGGCTTAAGTGGACAGGGGATGAAGTTGGGGATGCATCTGGGGAGATTATTGCCTCTTCTCAGCATGAAGAGATGATGTTTGTGAGTGGTGAGGCAGCTTCTGCATATTCATCAGCCATGAAGCTGAAAAGTGTATACCGCTCATTGCTTCTACTAAATCCTCAAACTTTACTTGTGGTGGACCATGTGGAAAAGGAGGAAGACTCTCCTATTGATGCCATCAGTGCCTTTTTTCATAATCTTGACATTGACTTCAAGTATGTCCCATACAAATTTGTGAACAAATATAATGGAGCCATGATGGATGTCTGGGATGCTCACTATAAAATGTTTTGGTTTGACCATCATGGGAATAGCCCTGTTGCTAGGATACAAGAGGCCGAGCAAGCAGCTGAGTTCAAAAAGAGATGGACTCAATTTGTAAATGTCACTTTCTCTACAAAGAGTAACATTGCGAGAATTGCCTATGTGTTCCATGGGCCTTATGTCAATGTTTCTACCTGTAGGTTTATTGACGATGCCCAGTCGGGGTATCGGATTTCTCTAAACATCAACAACACAGAAATAATCTACTCTGTTGTAACAGAGTATCTCAATCTGTGGACAAGGTTCCGTTATTTAGGATTTGGTGGCTATGCCACAGTAGCCACTCCAGGAAAGGTTACACAGTTTGGCCTGGGCACTAAGATGATAGGGAAGCAGGGACTTATTCATAAATCCATTTTCCCCTTTGGCTTTAAAGTGAATGTGATAGCAGGATTTATTTTGGGGATTAGCTTGGCCATATTGGCTTTTCACTGGCGATTTTACATTTCCTTTGGTAAGCTTTTGCGTTGGGTCTTAATCCTGGTGATCACCTTGTGGTTTATTGAACTTGTAGATGTGTGGAGCTCCTGCACTCAGCTGATTTGCGCAAAGTGGACCAGCAGCATGACAAATTTGGAACCAGGTGAAAGGGAGGACCAAGGACATCCTAATTTGCCTAATGTTATCATCACTTCCCTCCCTAGTTCAGGGGCAGAAATTCTGAAGCAGCTCTTTTACAACACTAGTGATTTTGTCTATATCAAGATCCCTACGGGTTACCTTGATATCCCTGAAACCGAGTTTGAGGTTGACTCATTTGTTGATGCCTGTGAATGGAAAGCTTTGGATGTTCAGAGCGGCCATTTTCGGATCCTCCAGGGCTGGCTGCTTTCCTTAGTCAAAGACACAAAGCTTCACTTACAAAATATCCATTTGCATGAAACCAGCAGAAGTAAGTTGATGCAGCATTCTTCCACTAGCAGAGACAGGAAGAGGCGGCCAAGGAAGAGAGAATCTATGGTAGAGCAAAGAAACCGCCTGCGAGGAAATTCAGACAAAGAAGCTGAATACATTCGGGAACTGAGACAACACCTTGCCTCTTATCCAAATGCCCGTCCCGTCCTTAGTCTGAGTAGTGGAAGTTGGACATTAAAGTTACCTTTCCTTCAGGAAGTCATTGGTCCTTCCCTGAGAGCGCTTTATGTGGTTCGAGACCCGCGTGCCTGGATCTACTCGATGTTGTACAAAATCCAGCCTAACCTTTACTCTCTGAGGAAGGTACCACAGCACCTGACTAAGCTGTTTAAAGGAGACAGTCATGAAGGAAAATGTGGTTCCAATTCAGACTATGCCTTTGAATATGAAGCTTTGAGAGAGAAGCTCCCTGCTTCAGATTCGAATGCTGTCACCGTGATGTCCCATTTATGGCTGGCCAACACAGCAGCCGCCCTGAGAGTAAATAAGGATTTGCTGCCAGCAAACTACCAGCTGATCAAATTTGAAGATATTGTCAACTCTCCCCAGAAGACGGCTGAAGCCATTTATGACTTCCTTGGCATGCCTCTGCCTCCAGCCAGCTTAAACCAAATACTATTTGCTACATCCACCAGTCTTTTCTATCTTCCTTATGAAGGAGAAATCTCTCCGGCGGGCATCCATGCTTGGCAGCACAATATGCCTCCAGAGGAAATTAAGCAGATTGAGGATATCTGTTCAACTTTAATGGACCATTTAGGGTATCCAAAGTTTACTGATTTAAAAGCTGCAGGCCAGCAATAGTTTGCACTAAGGATCTCTGGGCTCTTCAATTTGTAGATAAGAATCTGGTTTATTCTTGTAAAAAAAAATGTATGTATAGTCTGTGACACTTGCGGAAAGAGATTATTTTAAATGAAACAAAATACTTGCTCTGGTATGTTTTCACCCAACCTTGCCTCTCCCCCTTTCAACAAAATGTCCTTTTCCCTTTTGCTGCCTTTGAAAATAAAGCTGTGTGAATCTTTACTTTCTGTTCCAGATGGGTACTAGATAGCTCAGGGGAGCGGTAATAGGATACAAGAGCTTTCATTTCTTTTCTAGGGTATCAATATGAATCCTAGCTAAGCAGGAGAATTGCCAAATGTTGCTACCATCTGCTAGTTATTTGGTGAGGAGGGGAGAGAGAGAGAGGCAGAACTCAGTCTTAGTTTTCTCCGATCAACTCCTTTTATCACCAAACAGACTTCACATTTGGCAAACACAGTCTCCCTTGGGCTAGATTTACTGGCCTGCTATGCTTGTCCTTAACCACGCCAGTGATACCGAGAAGCTGTCAACTCAACCTAACCAGCCAGCTAAGGCTGTCTTCTATGGTTACCAGACACATAAGTGGAACAATTGGATGCTGCAGATATACTCCCACATCTGTACAAATATCTTGGCAAAGTGTCTGCGGTTCTGTTGGCAGACTTAGCAAAGATAGGGGGGTGGGAAACCCACAAGCTGACATGGGGAAAAAAATGATGTTTCTTAAATGCATTGCCTCTGTCTCAGTGGAATGGAATTCCGAAGGTTATCAGGGTATATATTTCAGGGTGATGTTTCCCATGGTCATCGTTCTGTGATTAAAAGTGATGATGTGGCATAATGATAAATCCTATTATGGTTTGAAGTATAAGAGTTTACTTCTCAAATGCAAAGACTGCTGAAGCCTTTAAGCTGGGATTTGCTACTGGTTTACCAAGAATGCATATGGTCAGACATTCCTCTTCTAGCAAATCAACATTTTAGAATGCTGGAAGCATAGGAAAACAATCAGAAAAGCAAGGGTTTTTGAAAAACACAGCCAGCTTCTGTATTACTGCTAATTGATTCTACATACAGCATAGGACCAAAACAAATCTTGTCCCGATTTTTTCTCCCTCTCTCAGATTTCTCTTAACCGTCTGTGACACTTAGTTGCTGCAATCTGTTCCTTCTCTGTCACAGAATTTCAGTGAGGTTTCTCGGGAGATGAATTTTTACGATTGAATTTGGCAGAATTGGAATACAGTTCTACTTCTGGGATTCAGTAAGATAGCACCAAAAGAATTTTCCTGTGGCAGCTATCTTTCTTTCATTTATGTGTTTGCTTTTAAGTGAACAATATGTCTAATAGAAAAGGGACGTGGTGGCTCAGTGGCTAAGACACTGAGCTTGTCGATCAGAAAGGTCGGGAGTTCGGTGGTTCGAATCCCTAATGCTGCATAATGGAGTGAACTCCCATTACTTGTCCCAGCTTCTGCCAACCTAGCGGTTTGAAAGCACATTAAAAATGCAAGTAGAAAAATAGGGATCACCTTTGGTGGGAAGGTAACTGTTCCATGCTCCTTTGGTGTTTAGTCATGCTGGCCACATGGCCACGGAGACATCGTTGGACAGCTCTGGCTGTTTGGCTTTGAAACAGATGGGCACCGCCCCCTAGAGTCAGGAACGACTAGCATTCATGTGCGAGGGGAACCTTTATCTTTACCTATGGCTAATTGGGTAGTCTCTTACAGCTTAGGTCTTTTCAGAATGTTAGAAGAAAAAGAAAAGTCTTGCCAATTTTTTTTCATTGTCTTCAACCAAAATGACATGGCAGTTATAGAGAGGCCAATAGCTATTTTTCTATTTATTAAAAGATGTAAAAACAACAACAACAACAACAACCCACAAGCTGACATCGAAAGAAAATGATATTTCTTAAATGCAGTCCTCTCTTCAGTGGTAGTAGCATTTCAGGTTGATAAAATAATAGAACTTAAAACTTTTAGCGCACAAGGCTCTATCATAGATCTTTAAGTTGTCCCCCACTTTTTGCTCACATTTTATAGCATTAAAACACAGGGCTTGACAGTAAGAACAATCCTGTTAATTCTATCCCCGATTATTACAAACAGACATGCTATATTCCCCTGGCCAGAAAGGGGAAATTACTTGTTTATCTTCTGTTATCTGCTTTAGTATCTTATGTGTTAAATTGTAGAACGTTTATGATATATGATAAAGAGCTATAGTGGTGCAATGGCTAGAATTCAGTATTGTAGGCTAATTCTGCCAACGGCCAGGAGTTCGATCCTGACTGGCTCAAGGTTGACTCAGCTTTCCGTCCTTCTGAGGTCAGTAAAATGAGGACCCCGATTGTTGAGGGCAATATGCTGACTCTGGAAACCACTTAGAGAGTGCTGTAAAGCATCATGAAGTAGTATATAAGTGTTATTGCTATTGCTATATTCAGCTGTTTTTTTTTTAAATAAAAAAAAATATTTAATTAAATTTGTCATAGGCACCCAACTCCGATAGACTCCAGATGGCATATCAAAATAAAAATGAAACAAACAAAGGAACACAGTCTGGACTAAAACAATCATAACAACAAGAAACCACAACGCACACACACACACACATACTGCCACACAACATATTAATATCAGACCCAGGATTAAAGTCAGGTTTTAAGAACCCCAGGAGAGTAGAAATGTCTATATCTTTAGTTCCTGAGATCAGGAACTGTGGTGGAGAAAGTATGTTTTGTTCATCCTGCAAGATGACAATTTGTAAGAAAAGGGACTTGCAGTGCACCTACTATATACTTCTATATAGCAGGCACCAAAGACATTCCTGTTTGTCCTTAAACATTTTTGAAGGACTAAATTGAAGGCCTGGGCAACAGATATTTCACTGTAATTCCAGTGAATTCTATATATCTGGATCAAGATACAAGCATATAATTAGAATTTTTCATATCACATTTATTCAAAAGTATAGTTGATTGTATTGCATTAAAAAAAATTAGGAACCTGATGGAGAAGAAAGTCTTTTAAAAAAGAAATCAGCAAAGCATGTCAATTAAGCATATTATGGTTATGGATAAAATGGTTTAATTAGTAATTCTGTTTAGGATTGTAGCATTAATACTGTGACTTTAATTTAAAAAGTAAGTTAAGGTGTCTTCATTGCTTTGCATCGTAACATTTTCCCCTTTCTGACTCAAATCCCATGTTATTGTGGATGATGGATAATCTCATCAGTTTTTTCAAACTTTGCCTATACACTGAGCTTGGTCTGATTTTTTTTTTAAATTGCACTAAAAGATTTATTTAATTTAAAAGGCTTGATTTCTGTTTTTTTCAACAAGTCATCTATTCTTATTTTCTGTGCTTTAAAACAGGAAGCCTTGTGGGAGTTTTCCTAATCTTTCCCTCCATTTTCTCTAGGGAAAAATACAATTTGTAAATATCAGGAGATATGCAAATCACACACTCAATACTATTCTCGAAGACATCCATTTATTTCTCTTTCCACGCCATCCCTCCAGTTCTTCTTTTCTACTCTTACGCTGTCTGCAATTTTATGACTCTTCATTTCATTTTGTACGATATTGAAATTGGCCTTTGGTTTTGTCTAGTAACCAGAATCATTGCTTGGGGCCCTAATATTGACTATGATAACTGAGTCATTGTTCCTTATTTGGGATACTCAGACAGACAAACCACAGCAATTAACCAGTTTTACCATATCAAGGTAATCCTCAACTTACAACAGTTCATTTAGTGACCATTCAAAGCAGTGGTGGGTTTTTAATTTTTTCCCCTACCGGTTCGCTCGTGCACATGCGCGATGCTTCTGCACATGGCAGAAGCGTCCGGGCAGGTGGGCAGATTCTCCTGCCGCCTCTACTACCAGTTCACCCGATCTGGGCTGAATCAAGAGTAACCCGCCTCTGATTCAAAGTTACACTGAAAAAAAGTGATATATGACCATTTTTCACACTTATGTTGCAGCACCCTTATGTTCACATCATCAAAATTCAGACACTTGTAAACTGACTCACATTTATGACCGTTGTAGTGTCCTGGGATCATGTGATCCCTTTTTTTGACCAATAACAAGCACATTACTAATTTAACAAGTACAGTGGTTCACTTGACAACAATGGCAAGAAAGGCTGTAAAATGGAGCAAAATTAACAGCAAATGTCTGACTTAGCAACAAAAATGCTGGGCTCCATTGTGGTCATAAGTCGAGAACTACCTGTAATAAAAGTAACACAGCTGGCCGAGGTCTACTGGGTGATGCTAAATGCTGTGGCATTTTATTTCACGTCTCCTTGTTGAGTCTCATCTTCCAACACGCTACAACATTCTGTGATCTTTCATTCTAAACTGGATGAAAGTTGTTCTTTCCCAGTATTTTGTCATTATGTTAAAACTGTGCCTCTAGCCTGATGAAGCTATTGATGTAGTTCTAGTGCCCATATCTTGTCTGTTACTTGTCTTGTGTAGGAGGCGAAGGGGCTGGAAACTTTTTGTCTCCCTGAGGGTTTTCCTTCAGCAATGAAGAATGACAGATACCACAAAGAAATGGGTTAGTGCGTTAATGTGCACAGATGTCTCCGAGAAATGTTGTCTCCTCCTGCCAAAATTGTCTTCTCCAGTTCCCTTACCCTCCTACTACCAAACATAAGTAAAATAGATCTACTTGTTGTCCTCAAGGCAAAACTCAGCTTCCTAGGTTGCTTTGTTGACATCCAGCACCTTACTGAAGTTTGACAGAGATGCCTTTAGAACAGACTTCAAATGCCAAGGCATTTCTTTTTAAGTTCTGATGATTAAAAAATTCTGAACCTGATTGAAAATATAAAACTTGGGCTACTTTCTTGCACTTTTAAGTCTGCTGATAGTAAGGGATTGTACGTCCAGAGAATTGAAAGCTTGTTACTAAGCAGAACATGTTTATAAAATCTGTTCCAGA
This sequence comes from Natrix helvetica, assembly GCF_964273705.1. Taxonomy (NCBI): domain Eukaryota; kingdom Metazoa; phylum Chordata; class Lepidosauria; order Squamata; family Natricidae; genus Natrix; species Natrix helvetica. Next base: position 112,678,649 of record NC_138550.1, read on the forward strand.
GTTCATGATTTGCAAAGTAACTTGGTGCTTTTTTCCCCCTTCAAAATAATCCTGCCTTTTTCCCCAGAGTGAGTAAGCAGTTTGAAACTTGAATAGCACTCCTACAGTATTTGGAAGACAGCATTTTTTTTCTTCAGTTTCAAAGCATTTTGAAGTGCAGCTTCATAGCATTAACTTTAAGAATTGGATATGCTAATAACTGATCAGTGTAATTCAGAAGTAGGAACCTAGTGTCTTCTAGAAATTTGGGGTTGATTTGTATGCTTTCCAGCCACTCCAGACAACAACAAAAGCTTATGAGATTTACAGAGCAAAAAGCCTGGAGGGGGCCAAGTTTGTTATCCTGTACAATTTGTATGTGATCCAATGTTTTTCGGACTAAGTATGAAGGAGATCAGGGCAATCATGGACTCAGCATATGCTGCCTTTGTGGTCATTTGACAAAGACTTTTCATATAGTTGTATTGTGCAGCAGCTGCTCATAAATGTTCTACGTAATGGAAACCATCTGCTAAGAGCTTCTTTTACAAAATCCGAAAATATGTAAAAGCAGAGTTGCTCTCTTGCCAAAAGCTCAGACTCTTTGCTTTGCTTAAGAAAGATGGATTTGGCTGTCCTTTAGATAGATCTGGGTTGAACTGCTAAACTAAAAGCAGCTCCCTGATGCCAGCTGCTGTATGGTGGCTCAAAATGCTTTCTCTGTCGGCAGGAAGGCAAGCATCTTGCATAAGTCTACACGGGGAATATATTTGGACTGCTAAAACAAAGTATGCTTGCATGGGCATTGACAAGAGCTTGTGTTGTAGCATTGTGCTGGAATCTCAGTGGATGCAGTGGGCCAGTTTCCTTTAATTTTAATCTGTTATATTTTTAATGAATATACTATATATGAAATTGGCTCCAGTTCTAATTCCAGTGTTTGTTTAATTCAATGTTTGGTCTTTGCCAAAGACCAAAGCCTGAAGATGGCGAATGCGATCTCGCTGAAACGTTGCAAAGACAATCTCAATCTTACAAGGGAAAAGACCCGAATACAACAAAACCAGCATACCTACACCCGTGAAAATCTATGAAAACAAATATATATATATATATATATATATATATATATATATATATATATATATATGTATGTATGTATGTATGTATGTATGTATGTATGTATGTATGTATGTATGTATGTATGTATGTATACACACACACACACACACACATGAATGAATGAATGAATGAATGCTGTTAAATAATAAGATTTCTTGGACTGGATTGGGGAACGTAGTTGCACTGAATCTCAGAGATATAATATAGGGAGTTGGGAAGCATAGAGTTTTAATAAATTATTATGTTTATTATTAAAATCCATTCTAGAAAGCACAAATAGTATGAGTTTAATGTGCAAGCTGCATTGCACTTTTCACAAATAATGGAAATAAAAACAATAGATGTAAGCAGAAAAAAAGGGATGTTAATATAGTTGTGGGGCTAACATGTGGTAGGGGAAAAAAGTATCAAAATATTACTACCAAAGGCTAGCCAAAATGATAAAAGAAAGTGAGCCACAAGTTTTTAGGTCGATTGAAGTAAGCGCTCCTTAAACAACATGGGGCTGTTTTGGCAAGTTTGAGCTTCTTTTTCATTACAGTTTATTAGCTGTTCATCAGATGGCACAAAGAAGATAAAACGTTAATGCTAGAATGTGTTCCCTTATCACAAAATTCTCCTATATGAAATAAATACATTGTTGAAAACCTAATATAGGAACTTGATGGATAAACAATACTAAATCTCATTTATTGCAGCCCTGATAATAATTTCAGGCTTCCTCTTGCCCAGTTTTGCTCTAATTTCAAAAGTACCTTTCAGGAAATCCATTCAATATTTTGATCAAAGCTATTTGTCCTTTCCTTTCTATCTACTGCTTGGGGGAGAATGTCCAATTGTTAGATTGAATAGAGGTTTGTCTAACTAAATTAGAGGACTTATTGCTGGTTATGAGCATCAGAGAGTGCAGATAAATTTTAATTGGTTGCCAATAAAATGTTTTATTTTATAGATTGATATGTCCATTATTTTCCCAGATTCTCTTTTTTTACAGTTTGTTGTAAAGAATTCCATTTTGTTTTACTTTACTTTGCTTGATTATAATGCAATATGTTACCTTCTTCTGTGGATTTTATAAAAAACATGAAAACAGTTGCTATTTTGGATTATTTATTTCTAGCACCAATTTTCCAGAAATGCCTTGATTGCTTCCTAAATCAACTTAAAGTAGGAACATTCACCAAATTTCATGACAACTTTTAATTCTGGAAGATCATGCATATTTTGGGCATGGGCAAGAGACTCAATTCAACTAGATGATCTTTAAGATTCTTTCATTATTCTCATTGACTGTGCTGTATATTGATAGGTCTGAGCTCGCTTCCAATTCCAGTTTCTCAACAGAATTAGGTCTAGCAAAATAGGCAGATGTATAATCTCATCCTAATTTCATATACATACTGTATATTTCTAATGGTGTCATTGTATCACTGGTACATTTCTTTGTTAGACATGGTTTTAAAAATTTTCTTCAGTAATTGCTATTTCATCTACTTCAAAGGTAGAGCTATCAAAATGTGATAGCTTTGTCTTCAGTTTTATACAGTGGGGGAAAGAAGTCAAATTGGAAATTGGATTTGTGATGATATCTGTTTCTATCTGATGTTATATGGAGAAAAATACTGGCATACTTAAAGAAAAAAAACTTGAAGAAGGTCAGTGAACATGGACTGTATTTGTTAGAGTTAATTTACATTTCTCTGCAGATCTAAAAACCTTCACATTGCATCCAAATTCAACTTTTTGGTATCTGTGGAATCAGGGGACAAACAAAGGCAAAATGGTGACTCTTACTGTAATTAAGACCCCACCTTTCTTTTATATGTGTTTAACATACAAAAGGGACAGGGCTATTGTAGTTATTATCCTGGTTTGTTTGATGGCACTGTTTCTATCTGTGAACAAAAGCAACCAAGTGTTCTTTTCCTAATGGATTCCTTCCTATTCAAAGTTCATTTTATAGCTTTCTAGATGGCATGTTCAGTAACTATAATAGCTGGGCATAATATGAGTTGTCATTCTTACACGTTTGGAGGGCACTGTTTTGAATAAGGTTGAAATACAAAAAAATGGTTTGGATAAGGTTGAAATACAAATAATGTGGTGTAGAAGGGGCCTGGGGGCCTGAAAATGATCTAACCAGAGTTATGAACATAGGCAGATGTTCACATAATTCAGCCACGTAGTTTGTGTAAGACTGACACCTTGATCATTCTATTTGTCACTAGTAAAAGGCTGGGATGGCAGATGCATATACCACAGGAGAAATATTTGTGAGATGAACCTGTTAGCGTAGTATCAAGTAATCTATGGCACATTCTAGATGAGGCAACATTATCAATAATTTTACTGAGGAAGTAGTAAGTCCATATCTATTAACAGAATGACAGAATTGGAAAGGACCTTGGAGGTATTTTAATCCAACTCTCTGCTCAAGCAGGAGACTATACCATTTCAAACAAATGGCTGCCCAGTAATTCTAGTATAGAAAAGGGTTTTTTTCCCCTCTCTGTGAAAGACACCTCTCTTTTCCTAGTTTATTTTCAGTCTCTGATAACATACTTTGAATTTTTCTTGGTCTCGGAGGATGCTATTGTTAGTGACATTATTTTCTGTCACAGCCTCCTTATTGTCTATTCTGAATGAAATAAAAATATTGAGTTTCCTCACAATAGCTTCCCCCTGAAAGGATAATAATGCAATGAAAACAGAACATTTCCATACAGTCTTTGGCAACTCCATAATTGAACTTCTGGAAGAATCCTATAAGTTACTCATAATAATTTTGATAAAAGTATCTTTTCCCTTTTTTTAAAAAAAATCTTCAGAAGCAAATTAAACAAGCTTTCACCTTAAAGTCAAATCTTGTAATTTACTAAAATGTTGTTTGGATTGCTGCAATGCCATCATATAAATTGTTGTTTGAAACAAAATACAAAGTGGAGCTGAAGTATTGGCTGAGATGGAAGCTTCTTCCATAATTTGAGAAAAAATATGAAGAGGTGTGATGTTCTAATCATCCGTTATATTTCACAGAGATGTCCATTAATGTGGATGAGTTATATTCCTTATTTCTAAGTACACTGGATTGAGGATTAGAATTCTAATGGTCCTTATGTGTTGAATTTGTAGTTTCCACACAACTCCTTTTTTTCTTTCTAAAACATACCCTGAAACTAAAAATCTTGCACTTACTAATCCTTTTCATCTTTTTTTCATGGATTCTACTTTGTAAATCTATTGTTGTCCCTGTGTTCAACGTCCTTTGATTCTTCCAATTTGTTAGCAGTTCCTATGTTAGCAAAGTAAGGCTTTCCATCTTTAGTTCAGATCAAAACTCACTCTTGGACCCTAATCACTTTTTATGATTTCCAAAAAGATAGTTTCTTAAAACACAAAGTGTAACCTATGCCATTTCAGTTAAAAAGCAAAGAAAAATACCCTTTTAGCATCGGTAGAAACACAAAGTCTTGTCAGTTGTATCATAATATTCTAATTTCTAATTCACAATAAAAATATTATGTTTTGTTTTCCAGTTGCTTTTTAATATATCTGTTGCTAGGAATGAAATAAGAAAGCCCATCAAAGCAATTCTCCTGTTCAGCTTATATCAAGCGTGATTGAGGTGAACTTAAACCTTTTCTCATGTCTTCTCACTTCACTGAAATAAAGCAATCTTTTTCTGTAGCAGTCAACCTCATGTATGTCTATAGAAGTGCTTTTCAAAAGACAACTGGATTCCACCCTCCCCCCCCTTTTCTCTCTTTTTTCTCAGCCAGAACTGAAGAAGCTTCTTGAATGAAAAGCAAAATGTCTTCAATGGAAAAACTAAAAGCAAAAAGGTCCAGTTGCCTTTTGAAAAGCATAATTGGGTCAACCTTCTGTAAGACTCTTGCTTCTTCCTCCTGTATTATATAAGAGTTAGACACTCCATCAATTGTACTGATATGCATACAATCTGGCTGTGGATCCAAATAAAGTAATGTTGATATATAGATTAATTTTAAGCAGCTCATTTAACATGTCATAAACTAAGGCCATTGCCAGAATGTCCGATGAAATCTAGCCATGATCTCTTAAAAAGAAAATTGATATCACATGCAACTATCTGGCTCTAATTACCCAGTGTTTATAGTGGAGAAAAATAGAACAGCTAAAATGATTATAAGACTGAAAAAGCTAGCTACACCATTTTTTCTAGATAGAAGTCTTTCTGAAACAATTCACCAACATCAAGATTAGCTACATGGTGAAATATCCCATCAGCCTGGCATTCAACAGAGAGTTTGTGGATACAAATTGGCTTAAATGATCACAGCTCCATGATGTGTTTCACATAAAGCACTATGAAAGCTCTTTACAAAAGCCTTTTGAAATGAATTAATTTTCCTGCTTCTGCATACAGGAAGAAGCAAACTCAACAAAAGAATGTTTCTTCCTCAGTCAAATACCTGGATTATGACATAGGAACTGTTGCCTAGAGATCACATTTAATATATTTCATTTCATTTATACAATGATACCTGGTAACTTTCACATCAAAGGGTCCATTTAAATGCCTCTCATGAATAATTCTTAGATTTTATTTTTTTCTGATTCTGTTTCACTAGATCACATGACTGCATATTTTACCTCTTGGAATATTAGGAGTGGGAAGGAGGGGAGTTTGGGGAAAAATCTGCACTGGGAAATTAATTTCTCAGTGATTATTTCTGGCAATAAGGCAGGTAATAAATGGGTTTTTTCCCCAAACTTACACACATTTAAACAAAGCACAATTAATTTTTATTCATTAAATTTACCCCATAGCCATAAAACAATGCATTACAAACAAGTTGAAGTAGAAAAAAATTAAATAGAGCCTGGCCATATTTTGTATGTCAGAATAGCAGATGTCAGTGTGCCATTATAGAAGTATGTCAGTATTGTATAGTGGATTCCAACACTTCTTGAGGAAAAATATATTTGCAGAAACTATGAACTTTGGTGAAGTTTGGAACTTGTTTAGAAATAACTTTAAATGTTCACACATTATCTAAGACTAAACAAGGATTCCGTGATACATCGACAGCAATGTGACAAAGAAATGGTGCTCATATGACATAGAACAAGTCTCCATTCAATCTCAAAACTTATACAGCTTTACTTTCTATCTTGTCAGTCATGTCAGTGTTGATTTACCACCATCTTATCAGGTTCTTAGGAGCTGAAGACTTGGCAGCACGAGAGAACAACAGCCAATAACTTAGTAGCCACCATCAACACCCCAATCAACAAATATAAAGCCAGACATAACCAGGCACCATATTAATATTATGCATAGAATAGCCCAAAGCACACATTCTGGCTGAGAGAAGTTTCCTGAGGATGGACTCCAGCATGAGTCCAAAAATTTGGAAGACTAAACCTCTGGTCCTGGTGACCAACCCAGATTGGATCATTCAGCTTTATTTTGTTTTCATTCCCACAAGATCTGATTTATGATTTCAAAACCAGACAATGTGGCCCACATAAAATTAGTTGTCATTTGCTCTCTATAACGATGAAGACCAGAATTTTCCTGATACAAATTTAAGTCCTGCTCAAAAGCTATTGAAGAAGGTTGTCAGTCTTATTTGACAAAGAGAGGCTTAGAAGAGGCTATGATTTCACTGTAGTACTTCTAAGAAAACACACACAAACCGCTATTTGCACGCACTCTCACACCACCACCCAGCACAGATCAACTCTGTAGCCAAGACACTTATCTCCAGAACAAAATGCTTAGCTGACGAACAACACCTCAAAACCGAACTACACACTCTCACCAACGTACTAACATCCAACGGATTCCAAAGAAACATTATCACTAACCTAATACAAAAAGAAAACCCCACTAAAATCCAAGACAGTGAACAAGACAACGACAAAGCCCTCCTCCCATACATAAAAGGCACCACAGACAGAATCAGCAAGATCCTCCACAAACACAACATCAAGACAGCATTCTACACAAACCGAAAAATATCCACCATCCTAAGAAACCCCAAAGACAAAATAGAATTAGAAAATCAAGGAGTATATGAAATCCCATGCACCACCTGCCCCACCACATACATCGGACAAACCAACAGAAGAATAAAGGCACGCACTGAAGAACACAAAAACTCAGTCAGAAAGGAGGAACCAACTTCTTCCCTGGTCCAACACCTCAAAGCCACAGGACATGATATAGACTTTAAAAAGACCAGAACTATTGCCAAAATTGAACATAACAACGAAAATAACAACAGAATAATCAGAGAAGCTATTGAGATAGAAAAATGACCACACAGCATGAATAAACGAGATGATACCTCCCGCCTACCAGCCATTTTGAAACCCACCCTCACGGACAAACGAGTCCCTAACACAAAGAATGATACCAGACCCACACTCACGAAAACCACACAGGATGTCACTATCACACATCCACGCAAAAAGCTAGCCCAAACCCACACCAATGATGACCACAAACCAGAAGCCCGACCACAAACCAGAAGCCAGACCACAGCTGCATTATTAGCCACTTTAAACCTCTCCAATCCATACATGAAGCAAACTGATGCCCACCACGGAGATGTGGCAAGACCACAAACGCGAAGCCAAACAACAGTAACGCAGCTCACCAGCTCAAATCCGTCTGCAACTCAGACTAACACAAGCACAACCAGGCCCCCACCCAAACAGAACACGCTCCCATCCAATCAGAGCACAGCCAAACTCCCATCCAATCAGAGCACAGCCAAGCCCCCTACCAATCAGGATACACCTCCACCCAATCAGAATGCAGCCAAGCTCCCACCCAATCAGCTCAAACCCCCACTGGCAGTTAAAAAGAGGAACCGGCTGAGATCTCACATTGCTCCTGGAAGCACCAAGCCGGAATCACCAGCCTGAAGATGATGAATGAGACTTCATTGAAACGCCGTGAAGATACTTCCAATTCTACGCGGGAGAAAACCCGAACAACCAAAGACGTACATACAAACACCCGCGAAAACCTCAGAATATATATATATGCTGGTTTTGTTGTATTCGGGTCTTTTCCCGTGTAAGGTTGTTCCCAACCTTACACGGGAAAAGACCCGAATACAACAAAACCAGCATACCTACACCCGTGAAAATCTACGAAAACAAATTTTATATATATATATATATATATATATATATATATATATATATATATATATATATATATATATATATATATATATATATATATATATATATATATATATATATATATATATATATATATATACACATACATACACACACACACACACACACACACACACACACACACACACACACACATATATATATATATATATATATATATATATATATATATATATATATGTTTTCTGAGGTTTTCGCGGGTGTTTGTATGTATGTCTTTGGTTGTTCGGGTTTTCTCCCGCGTAGAATTGGAAGTATCTTCACGACGTTTCGATGAAGTCTCATTCATCATCTTCAGGCTGCTGCTTCCGGCTTGGTGCACCAAGCCAGAAGCACCAAGCCGGAAGCAGCAGCCTGAAGATGATGAATGAGACTTCATCGAAACGTCGTGAAGATACTTCCAATTCTACGCGGGAGAAAACCCGAACAACCAAAGACATACATACATACATACATACATACATACATACATACATATATATATATATATTGTTCTTATCACCTCAGCATAATTCGTAGCTGTAGGACATGCAGTGCATTATGCTGACTTCACAATGTTAAAAGCAGTTTTGGTAACCCTGACTTATACTAATGGCTGTCAGAAAATTACAAAACTCAGAGAAGTTTGTCATAGAAACGTTTCATCATAGACTGTCATATCTGAGTTATAAGGGATTTTGAATCCTTAGCATTTCAGCTTACCCATCTCCAGATGATGGTTTTATCCAGACTTAGAAAAAGTTCATAGATGATGCTGAACATTCTAAATCATTTGTCAGTATTTTTAATGGTTTAGATATAATGTTTTCTGTTGCATTGTTTCACATTGTTCTGTTGACATTGCATGTCTGCAAAATTCGACCCGTTTTTTTTTTAGAAATATGAATAATTTAATTAATTCAAGTTATATAAATACATTTCTTTTCAAAAAGCACTGCCTTTTCCTTACCGTTTTTCCCTCTCGTTTTTATTGTCTTCAGCTTTTTGAATAAAATTTATTCCTTATGGAAGATATAAAGATCCCTTACTTTGAAGTCATCCTATCAATTATATTTTTATTAGACATGTCAGAGTTTATTTTATAACAAACAAATGAGATTGGTGGCTTGGAAGCTGTTAGTAATGAATGAGGTATAAAATTGATCCTTTTGCCATTCAAGTGATTTCAATAAATTTATGGCTGATAAGGGAGAGCAAAGCTTGTAAATGAATATCTGAGATATTTTGCACTAAGGTTACAAAGAGAGTTTCATTCATTTCAATTAGATTTACATTAAATGCAACAGAGTAACTATAAATGCTCACATACAAATTTCCATTCTTCATAAGATCCCTATTTCTGTAACTGAAATGGTATAATAGCTTCTCTTGGAAGTTCAATGTTGTATAAAAACATTGGTTTGGGTAGCAGTTCTTAGTTTTTTGTGACAGTTGTTTTATGTACATTGAACGATATATTCAAGATATATTATATTTTCTTAGTTGGAGTAGTGGAGTAGAAATTCCACATATCTCAAGCCCATTAGCTTGGATTCTTCCTTTCATTTTCTAACATTTTGAATCTACTTCTATAAATCATAGGATGGAGATCTTTGAGAAAAAATATAGGATTTGGAGCCTAGCATTCCAGATGGAAATAAAATAAAGAGAAATTGTTTTATATGACTAGAGAAACACTTTAGCTCTAAGGCATTCTTTCTTGGCTATATCAAGAATCCAGCAATCCATTTGCCTCCAGATCTCCCCAGAATAATAAAAATGAGCAGAAAATTTGGCCTTGACCATTCCATGGACGATCAGAAATGTTGTAGATTTTTTTTTAGGTTATGTCAGTTGGACACTAGGGTATACCAAATAGGCTGGCAATAATAATTAAAAAATGATATTATGTAATGTGGTAATTAAAATTTGCATCAAGCAAGCTATTAAAAGTTTACATTTCCTGCATTTTTAAAAACAAGTTAAATTTAGTCAAAAGAAAATATGTTTCTTTTGAAAGAATGTTGTTGACTCTTATTCTAATGTTCCTTACAGGTTCTTTCAAAGAGAGAGATATTGTTTTTCTTTTGTGGAAATATACAGTTGAAAATAATTACTGAATATAAAAACAGGAATATGCGTATGTGCTTTTATTTGTGTATCTACAGTTACTTATTTCTGAGTTGTAGAGTATTATGTATAATGCTGGATTAAACCTGTTTATAGTTAGATCTCATTTAAAGCTAACAATAAAAAAACGCCAATAAATAAACACTAAGATCTCTCCTACCAAACTGATAGAGCAAGCCTCTAATATATAAAATAAGAGTAAATCCTACTCTCAACTGCTACTAGTTGAGTTACCTAGTTTGGTAATGAAATACCTGCAAGAAAACACCTAAGCTCACAGAGCACCAAAGATGCCACAGGTCTCCTAATTTACCCTTAGCTTATGTTAGTGTTATTGTTGTTTACTACTTCTTACTCTTTTTCTGCACTTTGCCTAACCTTAATTATCAAAGTCATACATAGGAATTACAAGAATATGCATAATGTGTATGTCTTACAGTTATTACAATAACATATTCTTTATTCCTTATTACCTTATGAAAGCAGTCAATCCTCTGTTTATGACTTCTGTATTGTTTCATTTTATTCATCATTGTTATAATCCTGGGGTAAATGTGATGAATGATTTCTTATAAGAAATATATCCTTCTCTTCAAAAACACTAGAGGAGAAATTTTGGAGGATTCCAGATTGAACCTTAAATGCTTTAAAAGGCCAAGTATAAACTCAAGCAAAATCAGTCATGCACCTGAAATTCACAACTGCATTGAATGGGACAAAGCACTAACAAGAAAAGTGAAAGTGTTAACCTTAAGAATGCAAACTAACCTCAGGGAGTGTACTAGCTGGCTAAGATCTGTTAGCAGCCAACTCTGAAAAAGAAGAGAACAATAAAAAAAATTAAAGGTCAATTTAAAGGTCCATAGTAAAGACCTTATTGTTTAGAGCAGAGTGGTTCTATTCATTCAACCCTTACAAAATAATATTTAAAATGGATAAACTCAATCATGATAATTGCATTACTTTTATTAATGCTAACTACCTATTGTATTGATGCTGATTAACTGGAATAATAATTTAACCAATCAAATAGATAGGTTGATTTCCATATACTAATAAAGAAGACTTGTAACTCTACCTGTGTCTAGACAATTTTTGTCAATAAAACAGTGTATGCTGTGGTGTTATGCCATCTTGGTTTCCTACTATCCATAAGACCCTAAGGGGCGACCCCCCCACCCCGAAATCTCAATGCCAGTCTACCAGTTAAACTCAATGGCATATTGCTTATTTAATGAAAGTTCAGAATTCCAAAACAGCTTAGAAATATCGCTAGTAATTCTGGCACCCGATATACAATATACCCTTAAACAATTAAACAAATTAAGCATGACATTTATACTGGATCTGATGGGGTGAGAAGATCCCACAAATATTTTTTTAAAAAAACTTAAATAAAAATTATATATAAACAGAACCAGATCCAAAAATATTTGGGCATAGAGGGCACAAAATTCCTAATTAGGACAAGGCAATCAGCCTCAGCACTGACTTGGTCTCAAACAAAATGTAGCATAAATATTTTATGTACAAATTCCCCAGAATGACACTCATTGGCAATGGGCATGTTTGCTTATTTCTGAGCTAGAATGAATGCAGACAAATTCATTCAGGGCAATTCCATGCCACAGCCTATGCTGCTTGACCTCCCATGTTGTTCCCTGTTGCATATGAAAATAACTTCCAAAATTCAGATTCCATTCAGTGAGCAATAGGAATGACTGCTGTTCAATCTGGATTATAGCTACTACAAGGCTTCATTGGTAACTCTCTTGCTTTTTTCCCTTTCCATCTATATAGGGACAACAAATAATCCTTGCTAGCTGAGTCTTGTATGAATTGACTTGTCAGTATCTGCTATTTCCTGTCCAATATTATTCCATTCTCTGTAAGATGCTTACAATAAAAAAGGCCATAGGGCTGATGTTATTTTTTCATTTCTAATTTCCTCTGTAGGGCCATAGAAACTTTCTAATGAGGAGCAACTTCTTTTGTTCTGTTTTACAGAATCAATGCAACAATGTTCCTATACTATTTTTAAAAAATAAAGTTCTGTTGCCAAAGAGGGAGGAAAGTTTCAACCACCCTGGGGAAAAAAAATGGAAGTATTCTTGTTAGAAGATATGAGAGTCGAACGGAGCATGAACTGTAAGGGTGGGGATAGTTCATTGATATAGTGGGTCATTGTTGGATAAACAGCCAATAGCAGCCAAATATCTGCACAGGGCACCACCCAGTTGCTGAAGGGTAGGGAATGCCAAGCATTGCAGCCAATAGGAGATAAAGCTCTTACAGCAGAGCTGTCAATCTCCCAGCCCATGGGACAGATGCATCACTCTCTGGCCATGTTTACCAAAGGGGAAAAAAATGTCCCGATATGTCACGGGATATCTCTGTGACAACATGAGTTTGACACCCCTGTCCTACAGGAATGGAACAAAATTATTTATAATTGTGTTGACATTTTTGTTGGTGTCTGCTTGATAGGATTCCCTCCCCTGGTTCTTTTTTTAATAATGGAAAATTGACATAATGGGAAGATGCTATTATTTAGCAATAATATTAGCATCTGATACTCATATGGGCACAACAAAGAAGAGAAAATAATGGATAGTGATTATGATTTTGTGCCTGATTTGAAAATACAATGTATGCCCAGGGGAAAAAATATAAAGATAATTTGAAGGATGATAGCATCCTGTTAGGCCAGAGGGGCTGACACAGGATACCTTCTGGTTTTTGGATAAGTTGATGTTCCGTGACCATAACGATTTCCCCATGCTAGCCATTTTATTGATGTCCAAACTATTCAATATAGGCATTTTGTAAAATTTCCTGAAGATGCTCTCAAAATTCCTAATATTATGACAGATTTTCAAAATTGCTTTCCCTGGGACACAGCACTGTAAGAAACTCCTTAACTGTTAAAAAACATATTCTATAACAAAAGTCAATAGACATTTATCTTTGGCTAGGAGGGGATTCAAAATCTCTAGGCTCTCAATATGGCTGTATGACTTACCTCAGAAAATAACATTTCATCACAACATTTATATTTTTAACCAGAGATGTGTGTCTAGGTTTATAGCCATGATTTGAAAAGTGCTTAGAAAAATCAGGGTGATGGGTGATTTTTTTTTTGTTAACATTAATAATTTCAGCAAGCGGAAGGAATCAAAATTTGTTTTCTTTTCTCCTCTTGGGAAAGGGAACAGGCTAGTTTTGCCAATAAATACCAATAAATACCAAACCTGACTCTTTAAGCTTTAAACATTCTTACATAAGAACAAGACATTGAAGACGAGTGACATTTCCTTGAACTGATGTAAATTATCAGTTATATTGGGGATTTAGCTGCCTTGCTAAATGGAGGTGGGTAAGGAAATGGCATGGAGTCTACAAGATAAATAACAGTATGGGATGGTGACTTTCAGCTGAGGACAGGTTTTGTGCTCTATCAGAACTAGAATATTAATAGGACTACCACAGAGTTTCATGGCAAGTTTCTTGTGCTTTCCTAAAAAGCCTTTCTTTTTGACCTTCTTCGATTTAAAATGGAGAAATAACCAAATGCTGGATCTTCGTATAGGAAGACCATGTGTTTAAAACCCTTTGTCCCCTCTCAGTAACCCTCTGTTCTTACTGATAATGATTCCCACAGTTATTTGATCTATTTCTTTTTCCATCCAGGTTATAAAAGTGGAACAGACTTCCCCAATCTGTCTCTTGCAGACATTTTAGTTCTCAGTGGAAAGGGATTGATGGCAGCTATATATTTGGTGGATATCAATTTGGAGAAGATTGATTTAGGATAAGAGGATATCTCCTGAAGGCCTATTTTCTCTTTTTAGTTATGACTTTGCTAAAAGCTCAAGCTCAGCTATTTTTTAACCCAAAGTAAAAAGTCAAAATATGTTTCCCCAAAAGATTCCTAGGTATGCCATTATACTTGACTCTGCAAATCTTGGTTGAGACCACTACAACCTTATGTAGGTATTGTGTCCAGGCAGATGACATCAGGGAATTTCCCCTGACAGCAGGCTTCTGCACTAGCAACAGCCAGGTCGCGTCTGATTGGCTAAGACGCGACCTGGCTGAGAGCGGGGAAACTCTGGCTTGGGGATTGGCTGGTTCGTCTGACAGCTTCGTATAAATAGCTGTCAGACGAACCCTGCATTGAATTCTCTCCTGTATTTTGTCAAGACTGTTCTGTTCAATAAAGACTGTTGATTCTCCTCACGACTCCGCTCGCCTTTCGTGCTTATTCAACACTGGCGACGAAGGTGGGATCCAGCCGCTAACCCACCGAGCGTTCCGTCTTTGCCACCCTGTCTTGGCACGATCGTACCGGTGACCCGTTCCTGCCAGCCTAGCTCCAATTCTGAGGAGACCATGTCGGCAATGCCCACATTCGTTCCATTTGGCTGCGATGGCGAGACTTGGGAAGCGTTCATGGAGCGCTTCGAGTGCTACCTGATAGCCAACGGCCGTCGCGATGTACCAGATGATGAAAAGTGCAGCTTCTTCTTGAGCTGTTGCAGCACGCCAATGTTTAGCGCCGCTCGCTCAATAGCCGCCCCTCAGCCAGTCCATTCTCTGGACTGGGCCACATTAACGGAGCACCTTCAGCGCCACTACGCCCCCACGCCATCCTGGGTGGCGAGGCACTATGCGTTCAGGCGCTGTGTCCAGAAGCCGGAGGAGTCGGTGAGCCAATTCCTC
Source organism: Natrix helvetica (assembly GCF_964273705.1). Classification (NCBI taxonomy): domain Eukaryota; kingdom Metazoa; phylum Chordata; class Lepidosauria; order Squamata; family Natricidae; genus Natrix; species Natrix helvetica. The sequence goes on from NC_138550.1 coordinate 112,693,784, forward strand.
CAGTCGCTTCGCACCGCGGCGATGAGGTGCGAGTTTGCCGACCTCGATCGCAACCTCACGGAGCAGTTCGTCAGCGGTGTAAAAGATCTGCGCCTTCGCCGGCGGCTCCTGTCACAAGCTGACATCACGATGACTGGGGCCATCGAGCAGGCAAGGGCGGCTGAACTCTCCGACGAATCAATGGCGGAGATGTTCAACCTGCCGCCTCCGCCAGGCTGCACTTGCCTGGTGGACGAACTAGTTCCTTTGCCAAATGACTATCCTGAGGAGGGAGCGGTGGCGTGCATTGGCCAGTCTCCTAGAAGACGAGTCCCTCAGCGAGCCCGGGAAGCTGTGACCACTTGCCTTGGCTGTGGAGGCAACCTCGACCGTTCGGGTTGCCCCTTTAAGGCCGCGGTTTGCCGCCGCTGCCTTAAGAAAGGGCATTTGGCCCAGGTCTGCCGAGCGCAGTTCCCTTTGCCACAGCGTCCAGATGACGTCCCGACCACAGCCGCCGTCAAACAGCGACCTGGAAGCCGGGCTGGACGACAGCAGCAGCAGCGGCAGCAGCAGCAGCAGCCTTCGCGCGGAGGCTGCTACGCCGTAGACGCTGACTTCCACGCCAACCCCGCAGAGTTGGCCTACCATACGGGTGCAGGTGCGGAGCGCATCAAGGTGTCGCTCCTCATTGAGGGCTCCCCCTGCACCATGGAGGTGGACTCAGGGTCGTCCCGATCCCTTCTGTCGTGGGCGGAGTTCTCCCGCCTCTGTCCAGGCATCTCGAAGACCCAGCTCTCCTCCCCAGACGCAACCCTACGGGACTACCAGGGGACTCTAATTCCTACCCTGGGTTGTCACCTGGTGCGGGTGGAATACGGGGACTTTTCGGGGTGCCTTCCCCTCCTAGTGGTGGAAAAGCCTTTGCCGGCCCTTCTGGGCCTTGACTGGTTCCCGGCACTTGGCCTATCAGTGCACAGGGTAAGGCAAGTGGTGGCCACGCCTCCTGACGTGGCCGACGTCCTTGCCAGATTTTCTGATGTGTTTGATGGGCAGTTGGGGGCGTATAAGGGAACGCCTATCTCCTTGAACCTAGACCCCCTGGTTGCCCCCATTAGGCTGAAGGCCCGTAGGGTGCCTTTCGCCTTGAGGGCAAAGGTTGATGCGGAGCTAGACAAGCTCATCGCGCAGGGAGTCTTGGAGCCGGTGGATTACTCCAAGTGGGAGACCCCTTTGGTCATCCCAGTAAATGCGGATGGGTCCATTCGCCTCTGCGCCGACTTTAAATCCACCATCAACCTTGCCCTCCAGGCGAACCCCTATCCAGTTCCGGTAGTGCAGCACTTGCTCCACTCTTTGGGGCAGGGCTGCATCTTTGCGAAGCTGGATATGGCGCAGGCCTACCAGCAGCTCCCGGTGGATGATGAGGCGGCGGCTGCGCAGACCATCGTCACCCACCGTGGAGCTTTCCGTTGCCCCCGCTTACAATTCGGCGTTTCCGTAGCCCCGGGGATCTTCCAGAGCCTTATGGAGCGGCTGCTCCATGGGCTCCCTGGCGTGGTTCCGTATTTCGATGACGTCCTGATCGCCGCCAGCAGCCGATCGGGCCTCATCGAAGTACTAGTGAAGGTCCTCGAGCGTTTCAGGGGCGCCGGCTTAAAATTAAAGCGCAGCAAATGCTCATTTGCTGTGCCCCGGGTTGATTTCCTGGGCTTCACAATTGATGCCCAAGGAATTCACCCCACCCCTTCCAAGGTAGCAGCCATCAGGAACGCCCCCACGCCTGCCTCCAAGACAGAGCTGCAGGCGTTCCTTGGCTTGCTTAACTTCTACGCGCCATTTCTGCCGCATAAGGCGTCACTAGCCGAGCCGCTGCATCGGTTGCTCGACCGATCGGCAGCCTGGTGCTGGGGCAGCCGCGAAGCGCATGCGTTCGCGGCTGTCAAAGACTTGCTGATGTCAGAGGCAGTCCTCGTTCAATATTCGGACAAGCTGCCTTTGACTCTTGCTTGTGACGCCTCCCCTGTGGGTTTGGGGGCGGTCCTGAGCCATGTGCTGCCCAATGGCTCGGAGGCCCCCATAGCCTTTTATTCCCGGACACTGACTTCTGCAGAACGCAACTACAGCCAGATCGACAAGGAGGCTCTGGCTGCAGTGTCAGGGATTAAGAGGTTCCATGATTACCTCTATGGTCGGCACTTTACTTTGTTCACCGACCATAAGCCACTCCTTGGGCTTTTGGCAGGTAACAAGCCGACCCCTCCCATTCTTTCACCGCGCATGACAAGGTGGACAGAGTTCCTGGCTGCATACAGCTACACTCTGCTCTACCGGCCGGGCAAGCACATAGGGCACGCTGATGCCCTCAGCCGCTGCCCCCTGCCCGTTGCAGACCCCCCGACAGTGCCGTGCCTGTCGGTTTTGGCCATAGCAGATTTGGCTCTGCCACTCTCTTCCGGAGAGGTGGCCTCAAAATCTAGGGCTGACCCTGACCTGTCCCAGGTCATGAGATGGGTCCAAAGGGGCTGGCCTGAGGGACCGGTGCCAGAGCACCTTCGTCCCTTCAAGGCCAGGCAGTTGGAGCTGTCACTTCACAGTGGGTGCCTCCTGTGGGGTGACAGGGTGGTCATCCCACCCAGCCTGCGCCATCAGGTGCTATCTCGCCTTCATGAGGGCCACCCGGGCATAGTGCGCATGAAATGCCTGGCGCGCAGCTATGTCTGGTGGCCCCACATTGATGACGAGATAGCCGCCTGGGTGGCCGGCTGCCCCCCCTGCCAACATTCCCGATCGGCGCCACCGGCAGCCGCTCCAAGGGAATGGGAATTGCCCGTGCGCCTTGGTCCCGCCTCCACGTGGATTTCGCGGGTCCCTTCAGAGGCCAGGTCTTCATGGTGGTGGTGGATGCATATTCGCGCTGGGTGGAGCTCATCCTCATGAGGTCCACCACAGCCGAGGCCACGATCAGGGAACTGACTAGGCTTTTCGCCACCCATGGCTTGCCGGACGTCATTGTCTCTGATAACGGGCCTCAATTTGCATCCACCGCGTTCCAGCTGTTCCTGGCTTCTCAGGGTATCCGCCATGCCCCAGTCACCCCATACCATCCTGCTAGTAATGGCCGGGCGGAACGGGCGGTCCGCTCGGCCAAGGAGGCGTTAGGCAGGATGGATGGGGCAGACTGGCCATCAAGGGTGGCTGCTTACCTCTTGGTACAGCATGCCACTCCTTGCCCCCTGACCGGGAAGTCTCCAGCTGAGCTGCTGATGGGCCGGCGCCTGCGGACCACCTTGGATAGGTTGCACCCACTCTATTCAAGTGAACAGCCTGGCAACCTGGGGCCCCCTTCCCGTTCCTTCCTTCTGGACGATTCTGTTTGGGCTCAGGCTTTCTCAGGGGCGGTTCGGTGGGTGCCTGCCACCATCACCGCCATAACCGGCCCCTGTTCTTACAGGGTCCAGCTACCTGATGGGACCGAATGGCGGCGGCACCTGGATCAATTGAGGCGCCGCCTGCCCTGCAACAGCAACAACATCCCCGCCAGGTCGACCATCGACGTCGCTGCGCCTGAGCCCTCCAACGTTTCATTTCCTGGTGCCCTTCCACCAGTCACTGATCACCCGGCCCAGCTGCCCAGGGCCTTTCCGTTCTCGGACGCCGCCTCACGGCCGTCCATTGTTGGGGGTGCGTCGCCCGTTAGGAGTCTGCCTCCCGGTTTCCAAGTGGCCTTCCCCGAGTCAGGCCAGGCCTACCATGAAATTCCCAGTTCAAGCCCGCCTTCGGCCGCGCCCCCTCGGCCCTGCCTACCTGAGCCTGGTCGTTCTCCGTCAGGGGTGGGCCTCCAAGATGGCGGCCGGAGCTCCACTCCCTTGCGGGAGGAGCTTCAACGGACACCACCTTCCTCTCCGGCGCCTTCTCTCGAACTAAGGCATTCTGGGCTGGTCCGGCGCCGCCCAGTCTATTTGCGTGACTACGTTTGTGCGTCGTCTGCACATGCGCAGTCACTGGGGGGAAGGAGTATTGTGTCCAGGCAGATGACGTCAGGGAATTTCCCCTGACAGCCGGCTTCTGCACTAGCAACAGCCAGGTCGCGTCTGATTGGCTAAGACGCGACCTGGCTGAGAGCGGGGAAACTCTGGCTTGGGGATTGGCTGGTTCGTCTGACAGCTTCGTATAAATAGCTGTCAGATGAACCCTGCATTGAATTCTCTCCTGTATTTTGTCAAGACTGTTCTGTTCAATAAAGACTGTTGATTCTCCTCACGACTCCGCTCGCCTTTCGTGCTTATTCAACAGTAGGTAACATCAGTTATGACTGATGCTTTTTATTGTACTACCTACCTTCATTTTTGCATACCATATGTTATAATGCTTCCCAGTGACGTGCGGTGAGGTTCATGGCTGGTGAGGCTGGTGACGTCATCAGGAAGGCGGGGAATGGGACCACGTGTGCTGGAGGCTCAGGCTGCCTCAGCCTCCAGCACACGTGATCCCATTCCCCGCCTTCCTGAGCGTGCTCCGCTGGCTCATGCTCCACAGTCCTCGAAAGCAACTGGGGAATGATGAGAACCTTCCTGCCTCTGCTGGACTTTGCGCGCTCCTCGAGGAGCACGTGAAATCCAGCAGAGGCAGGAAGGTTCTCGTCGTTTCACAGGCGCTTTCGTGCCTTCATCATCCGGGAGCGCCGACATTTCGGCCTCCGCCCTCTGCAGCTGGACGGAGGTAGCCAGAATGGCGCCGAGGCAGTCCAGCGGGTGAGCGACCGAGGATCAGGCTGCCTCGCTCGCTCTTTCGTCCGCCCGGACCGCTTCAGCGTCGCTGTGGCTACATCCGTCCGGCTGCGCCCAGGAGCTGCGGAGGGCGCCTACGTCATCTGGCAGTGCCGACAACATTTCTGCCTCCGCCCTCCACAGCTCCCGGGCGTGGCCGGACGGATGTAGCCACAGCGACGCCGAGGCGGTCCGGGCGGACGAAAGAGCGAGCGAGGCAGCCTGATCCTCGGTCGCTCGCCCGCTGAACTGCCTCTGCGCCATTCTGGCTACCTCTGTCCGGGCGCGCCCGGGAGCTGCGGAGGGCAGAGGCAGAAATGTTGTCGGTGCTCCCGGATGATGAAGGCACGAAAGCGACTGTCTCTTTCGTGCCTTCGTCATCCGGCAGCGCCGACAACATTTCTGCCTCCACCCTCCACAGCTCCCAGGCACGGCCGGATGGATGTATATAATATTATAATATTATATATATATAGTATATAATATTATATACTATTATTTCATGAAGAGAGGTGAGGCTCTGCCTCCCCTGCCTCCCCTGACCGCACGTCCCTGATGCTTCCTGCTTTTATGTTTCTTATGTACTTTTAAAACACCAATCTCCCTCCCTCCCTTCCTCTCCCCCCCCTCTCTCTCTGCCTGCCTGCCTGCCTGCCTGCCTGCCTGTCTGTCTGTGTATGTATAAGCCAAATACCACTCACTCATCATGAAATCTCCAGAACCATAAAGCCTACAAACTTGAAATTTGGCATGTATGTTCCTCTTGGCTTCAAGGTGCTCACTAAGAAAAGATTTCTTGAAATAACCTTCAGGTCATTAGTATTTCTTATACAGTAATTAACACACTCTGATGCTAAAGAGTTCTACTGCTCCTCCCAATCTGAAAAGAACTCTGTTCCAATGATCAGTTGCCTTATATTAACACACTCTGATGCTAAAAAGTTAGACATTCTACTCCCCCTCCTCACCTGAAAAGAACTCTGTTCCATCTGCCAGTTGCCTCACATTCTGTTACCTCAGTTCAAACTGGCAGATGTTCCACTCCTTTACTTAGGAACGGTCTGGGGTTTCTTACAGTACTTAAACATTGGTACCTCACCAAAATGTCTATGCCTTCCACCTATGGAACTGCTTCTGGACTCAAGGTGGTGGGAATGATATTCCCTTACGTGTTTCAATCACCAACCACCACTGAGTCAATGGATTGAACTGGATTTCTCCTGCATTGCTGGGTCACATAGTTTCGTCGCAAAGCACCGATATCCAGCTAGTCATGTTATAGGCACACAAACATTCTCTTTCATAAAAAAAAGTATTTGTCTTTGTCTTTATCCTCTTTCTTTGAAAGGAAAAAAAAAGCTCCTCCTGAATGGAGACAGTCTCTTCAGGCCGTTGATTTGGGTTTCATTAAAGTGTAACAATTGTTTAGGGCTTTGATTATATACTTCTGTCAGAAACAGAACAATGCATTTGTTGAATTTGTCTAAGGAATGCTTTAAATTGATTGGTATGCCTGGGAGAAGGGATTTGTCAATACTTTCCAATACTAAAATGTACTGGACTGTTTGTTTTCATAATAATGCAGAAACTGTAGAGAGTTCGGAAGATGACCTTAATGGAAATATGCAAGATCTGAGCAAAAGGGGATAGAACTTTAAAAATAAAATCCAGAGAAACAAGTTTACATTTGGAAGTGATTCAGACAGATGCCACTCTGATTCACTGGAATATAAAATGGGGCAGAGGTACAGGACAGTCAGACTTGCAAGATTATATTCTTAAAGCCACTGTCAATAAAAACAGTTTTGTCCTTCCTGTACAATTGATTTCCTGGTCTGATGTACTTAGTGAGACTGACATCAAGACACAATGGTGAATGTCAAACTAATTATTTCCTTACTTTAATTCTCTTTCGTAACTTAATTGTACTTTTTAAATCAAATGTTCTTAGACTTATATAGGTTGCCGTCTCAAACGTAAATAATAAAGAGTAAATTAAACTGAACCAAAATTGATTTCTCTTTGAGTAGCCATGCTCGGGATTATATTGCAAAGAGTTCTAGAATACTATTCAAATGTATCTAAAGAATGAACATGTTTCTGATGGATAATAATTATCACAAGGGAAATGCATCTGACATGCATTGTATGCGAACCGTTGCCATTATATTTCTAAAAAAATATAATATTCCAAAAAAACATGGGTTTAAGGAAATCAAGGTAGCTCCATGTTAGACTTTTATTATGCCATCATGCAGACAAATGCTCATAATTATACAGGTGATATGTTTTTCTCCATTTGAAGTGATTTCTGCATTTTTCTTTAAAAAAATAACTGTTTAGGAACAAGTATAAGGAAGGCAAGAGATGTATAATATATTTTATTGATGAACCCTAATCCTAACCCTAAATAAGGACATTAGGAAATATTTATGAGGACAACTTTACTTTATATTTGGGAGGGAGGGAGGGAGGGAGGGAGGGAGGGAGGGAGGGAGGGAGGGAGGAAGGAAGGAAGGAAGGAAGGAAGGAAGGAAGGAAGCCATTTTTAAATATATCATTCCTACTGGAAGTGTTATTTATGCTCTGTGGTGCAGTTTGTCAGAAATGCTTAATTGTCACAAAAATTGTAGCCAAGTCGAAGCTCCCATTTTCCTGCTGTGCCTGGATAAACTGACTCATCCAGACACAGCAGGAAGAAAAACCTGGAGCATATCTGACAGGATCATAGCCAAAGCCACAGCTCTGACAGGATCTCATTCTGAGATTACTGAATAGAAATAATCTTGGCTAAACTGATGTGAAATAAATGACAGTTTATTTCTTAGTCTTCCTTGTACTGAAAATTCTTTGAATAGTTGGGAAAATGTAAATATAAAAAATTTGGAGAAAACTTCATTCATAAATCACAACTATGCATATCAAGTTTTATTAAAAAAGAACAGGTTTAGGATTCTAATGTCCCAATTAAGAGGAATTTCTTTATGATTCTTTATGATTTAATCGAATTCAGTTATGATTTATTAATGAAAATTTCTCCTAATTTTTCTATTTGCATATGTCTTTTTGTCCATATGACATTGGGCACAAAATTCTATTATATCAAGGCAGTTCAATCTATAAGTGAGGTGGTGAATTACACTAAAGTAGCTGATGCTATTTAATTAATGAAGTCTTTAAAAAAATGTAATTACCTAAATGGGTACTCTGTGAACAATGTTATTGGAAAGGCAAGGTATTAAGTAACAATATATATATAGCGCTTTCGGCTCTGTTTGCCTCTTGGGATCAGCACAGCTGCACAATCCTCGGACGCCATCTTTTTGGGAAAAGACTTACATCTCTGAATTTTAAACAAATGGGGCCTAAGAAACCACCGACGGGCAAGTCACTTTTGGCCCCCTCATCTGCCTCCTCCAGTCCCAGTATGCAACAAACAAAAATTACCTCACTGTTACAGCAAGAGGGGACAGGAGAGGGACCAAAAGAACTATCTGTCTCTCAAATGTTTCAAGAACTTATGAGGGGTCAAAATGAATTGAAAAAAGAAATGACAGAGCTCAAAGAAGAATTCAGAGATATTAAACATCATATTGCAGAAAATAAACAAAGGATTGTGGTGTTGGAGGAGGGTGCAGCTGGGTTGGGGGAAGAGATTAAAACAATCCGGAAGGGAAATGCAGACTTGGAAAACTTTTTGGCAAAAATAGAATTTGAAAGAATGTCCTTTTTTCTTAGATTCCAGAACCTACCAGAGACAGAAAATGAAGACGTTAAGGATATCATGAGTACAATTTTAGCAGATTATATTAAGAGAGATTAAAAAACAGCTGTGGTGGGATATGGACCTAGTCTATAGGATAAATTCAGCATATGCTAGAAGTCATAATGTTCCAAGGGAGGTACATGTTAAATTTCTCAGAAGGACCACAAGGGATGAGGTGCTTGGGACCCAAAGGGAGAGACCATTGAAATATAAAGATGAAGAAATCACCATCCTTAAGCAGATTCCAAAAAAGATAAGAGAGAAAAAGAGGAAGTATTCCTCCTTATCAAATAAACTATACAATAAATGAATTTGGTTTAGATGGTTTTTGCCAGAAGGAATGTTGATCTTTTGGGAGGGAAACAGGATAAGAATTAATACAGTGCAGGAGGTGGAAGCCTTCATTAAAAAGAATTTTCCTCTCCTAGAAGATGAACATAGTGAAGGTAGTGGAAGGGACACTAAGGTGCAAGATAAGAAGGAGGCGGGGGCTGAGGCTTCCTCTGGGACAGGGATGAAGGAGCATTATCGAAAAGGCTCAGATCACAAAAATAAAAGTATTTGAAATAATAGCAATTGGTGATACTCTAGAAAGTGACAAAGGAAAATGAATGAATACATAGTTGACAATATAGAATAAGACCTTGTTTTCTGCTTATCTTTTATCTTTTGTTTTTAAGATTGCAAAAATTGTGAGTTTTGGATGGGTTTCTATCACTAGTGTGGGAGCTGCCAAATTTTTTTGTATCCCCTTACCTTTTCCCACATATGTATAAAAACTAATAATTTTTTTTTGTGTGTGTGTGTGTGTGTGTGTGTGTGTGTGTGTGTGTGTGTGTGTGTGTGTATGCCAGTCTTTTGTTCTGAAACCACTTCATTTCTCAAGGGTTTATTGAGAGTGGATTCTTGGATCTCTGATACCAAGGTGATAGGAAAGGTCAACCCTATTTGAAAGTTTAGAGAGGCACAGTACTGCAGATTTTGAAAAAGCCAGTCTTATTAACACAGCTGAGACTTTCTATATTTTTTTACAACCTTGTTGAAATAATACAACTGTTATAGATAGAAATAAAAATAAAATAACAGAGTTGGAAGGGGCCTTGGAAGTCTTCTAGTCCAACCCCCTGCTTAGGCCGGAAACCCTACACCACTTCAGACAAATGGTTATTCAATCTCTTCTTTAAAATGTCCAGTGCTGGAGCATTTACAATTTCTGGAGGCAAGTTGTTCCACTGTTTAATTGTTCTAACTCTCAGGAAATTTCTCCTTAGTTCTAAATTGCTTCTTTCATTTAATTAGTTTCCACCCATTGCTTCTTGTCCTATCCTCAGGTGCTTTGGAGAATAGTTTGACTCCCTCTTTTTTGTGGCAGCCCCTGGGATTCTGGAACACTGCTATCATGTCACCCTTAGTCCTTCTTTTCATCAAACTAGACATACCCAGTTCCAGCAACAGTTCTTTATGTTTTATCCTCAAGTCCCTAATCACCTTTGTTGCTCTTCTCTGCACTCTTTCTAGAGTCTCAGCATCTTTTTTACAACATGGTGAACAAAACTGGATGCAATATTCCAAGTGTGGCCTTACCAAAGCATTATAAAATGGTATTAACACTTCATGTGATCTTGATTCTATCCCTCTGTTTATGCAGCCTAGAACTGTGTTGGCTTTTTTGGCAGCTGCAGCACACTGCTGGATACCTGGGCATAATATGATCATGTTGTTGATATGTCTTTAGTTTCAAAGGCTAACATGGTGAGTTATTGTTGGAACTGATTATCACCTATTTTAGATAATAGCCTTGCTTTTTCCTTTTGAATAAGGAATCTGTCACAGATAAGCTTATAAAAAATTGTTGGCTATGAGAACTAGGTCTGAATTAGTAATACTGCAATCTTATTTCTCCATGCAAGTATTTTGTTTTTGTCATACTCTTTTTCTCATTCTGTTGTTTATGGAGTCATGCCGACTAAAGAATAAAACATCGCTACTGCTACAAGCAAAAAAGGTTGGATTATTATGCTAGGAAAAATTGAACACTGGAGATTTATCGAAGGATTATTGTGGGTTCTTTTCACCTTGTAAAGTTACATTGAGTTGATATATGTACATGGTATAATTGCAGGGCAATGGAAGGTCTTTTTTTTCTAATTCTGGCACTGGTATTGCCTTGTTAGTACAGGAATGTAGTGTCTGAACTGCAATGTATACGTTTTCAATTGTCAGACTCTCACAATTAAAATTGTCTATAGAAAAAGAAATTGAATTGTCTAGTACCTTGATGAGCATAGGAACATTTGGCCTGCTGCAAATGGGAACTGCATCCTTCTGTTTAGAGAAAGGGAAACAAATGACTCCCATAGCCTGGTTGAATTAGCTCGCTTCCTGTTTAGCTTTTAAAAAAGCTCTGACAACTTGTATGCATACATATGTTAGTATTTAGCATGCCATGGTTCTAATTAAAATGCTCTGAAATTGAAATATTTTCTAGTTTTAGTTCTGCTTGCTTAGCGTGGCAGGCATTCACATAGAAATTCCAGAAGATGCCGTAGTTATCTGTTAGAGCAATAGGAAAAGAGAAGCATAGGCATAGTTAAGGCATAGAAGGTATGCAACCAATTCATATAAGAAAACAGGACATGCATATAGATAGGTTCGAAAGGACTGTTTTATAAGACTAGGAAAAAACTGCATATTAAGTGGGCCTGAGGGATCCTATTAAAGAA